>NC_082596.1:78753387-78878167 GCF_030936135.1 Gavia stellata
GATGTATGTGACTTTGCAAAATTCATCCATTTGCTCTCTAAAATGAAAGTGGTGTTTTGCCTCTGACTAACCTGTCACTGACATCTTTGCTCCCGTCCCGCAGAAGGTGCAAACCCTCCTTACACAAATTTAAAGAAACTCAACAATACAACACACAACCCTTAAAAGAAGTTAAAAGAAATTTGAGAAGGACTATCTCTGGAGAAAGTGAAGAGTTATTTAAGGAGAAAAGAGGTGGAGACATAGGATGTTGTAGGGCATCTCAGGAAATGAGGCTTGCTTAAATCATGGTCACAGGAAAATGGAGACTCAGATAGGATAAATTAGCTGTTGCTTCAAAAGTCCTTTATGTCCTAATACTTTGCTTAAACATTCAAAATGTTTACCTTTAAGAATTCCTGATCCTTGCATTCACCAAAGACTTCTGAAGAGTAGACCCAGAGGTGTCTAAGCTTATTATAGCAAGCTTAAGGTGAACAGTGGACAATCACATAGGTATGTGCGTATATATGTATATCTATATAGATGTATACTTGTGCAGGTACTGCAGTCAAAGTCTGTTTCAGGACTGGGAAAATTACACTTTTCAGCCATGGACCAGAAAGGGCACCTAACAGACTTGTTGAGTGCACTCTTAATGACACTACATGACATGAAAATACATCCAGCCTTGATATCCTGAGTGTGTGCTACGGGCATGCTTAAAATTTTCAGAAGCAAACAAATACTCAAAATTGGTTGTCTCTGTAATCTTACTTTTTCTCTCTCTTTTTTTTTTTATGCTCTTCTTTCACAAAAAAAAAAAAAAAGATACAGTAATAGCAAGTGACAAAGAAGGAGGTCTTCAGATACCATAGTTAATAATAGAGAACTATGAGTAGGTAAGCAGATGGAGAGGAATCAGCTCAAACCGGAGAAAAATAACTGCAGTTAGAGTCCACTGGTTGTACTCACCTACAATCTTTCCTGTAATAAATAATGCTACTGGAATAAATTAAGTTCTCAACATGAATAATGCAAATAGTGTGTTCTAAATTAGGTGAGCTCATAAGTGTTGGGATTTTTTTGAAGAATAACATTTTTGGAGCCTATGAATAGCATTAATAATTTTAAGAATTAATGCCAGTTGAGAATTATAATTTGAAGCCTTTATGGAGCGTTCAATCAATTAAAATGCCCATGGGATGTTTTGTCTTCTTAAGACATAGCAAATATTATGAAAAGCAAGCTGACATCACCATCCTGTAGCTCATCCATCATTTTTAAAGGTGTTAGGGATGCTGGGATGTGAGTTTGTGGAAACTCTTTACACATGCTTCATACATACTGGTTCAAAATGGTTGGTGTGTATGCATCTGTCATGGTTTAGTCCCAGCCAGCAACTAAAGCACCACCCAGCCGCTCGCTCACTCCCCGCAAGGTGGGATGGGGGAAAGAATCGGGGGAGTAGAAGTGGGAAAACTCGTGGGTTACTGCTCAGCAGTAACTAAAACATCCCTGCTTTATCAACACTGTTTCCAGCACAAATCCAAAACACAGCTCCATACTAGCTGTTATGAAGAAAGTTAACTCTTCCCCAGCCAAAACCAGCACAGTATCTTGCTAGAAGGCAAGCACCACTTTGCTGTCTCTTTTGCAAAAACTTTTTGGGCTAAATTCCTGAGAGATTTAGAGCGCTGGAGGTTTAGTGCCAGGCAGTATAAAACTACCAGCCCAAGGTCATCAGTTTAAGGGCTTCACCTGTAAAATGTGATCATCCTGGCTCACATCCTAGCTGCCATCAAAGGAGACTGGATCCTTGAAATTGCTCAACTTGGCAAACAACTTGCCCAGTGGACAGTTGTTCTGAGTTAACTCTGATGAAGAAGTCACCCAACCCCTATCAATTATGGGACAGCACGGACTCTCCTTAAGAAGTTTTTGGCAATTCATCCCCAGCAAAAGCTGTTAAGGGTCTGTGTGGACTCATGTAAAAGGTTCATTTAGACCAATATCCTCTTTCTGACAGAAAGCAGTGATACTTCCCCAAATTGTTCTCCTGACCCTCAGCCTGTCGTGGCCCTGAGACTGGGCTGGAAGTAATTTTTGTTTTCCGTATCCCTCAATGAATTTTTCTACCATCAGTCAATCCTTTTTAGAAACAATATGTCAATTTTTGTCACCTACAGTATCCCCAAGGAAGGAGTTTCACAGCTCAGCTGTGCATTGTGTGCAAAGGGACGTTCTTCCCTTTGGCTTGTGTTGTAAGGCATATTTGTTGCCCCTGGTTCTTATACTGGAAGATGGAGTGAACTTTTTACTGTTCACCTTCTCCATGTCATACATGATTTTAGAGCCACACCATTCTCCTCTCTGTCATCTCTTTACCCTGAAGAGTCTATTTAATCTATTTAATGATTCGTCATACAGAATCCCTTCCAAATCCTTAATTGTTCATACCACTTTTTTGCTTTTCAAATTCTATTTATTCTCTTTTATGGAGAGACCCAAATCCCATGCAGTATCTCAGAAAGCGGCGCACCACAGATTTACACCATAACGATGCTTTCTATTTTGTTCTCTGTTACTTTCTTAATAATTCCTAACATTTAATTTCCTGTCTTGACAACTATTGAATAACCTCTTTCAATCCAACTATCTATCATAACCCCACAATCTCATCAGATCAAAGCACAGTACTCCATAAAGAAAATTTGAGTTGTTTTTAGCAATGTGCATCATTTTTCATTTATCTACATTGAATTTCATCTACTGTTTTATTGCCCAGTTACTCAGTATCAAGTTCTTCTTCATAATCAGTCCCCACCTTTATTATCTTGAATAACTTAATACCATAAGCAAAAATTTCTAACTTGACTGTTCATCTCTTTGCTACTCCATCATGAATACATTACACAGCACAAGCAAGAACAAATGATAACTTCATAAATTGTGAATTATGAAAATTATTTAGGAAATTTATTTAGGAAATTTAAATATTTAGGAAAATTAATAATGAGAATATTTTACCCTTTTGCCATGATTTTCTAAGAATCTATAGGCAGGACAGGTTTTTGTAGGCAAAGGTAGTGTTCTTTATTAGACTTACTAATCTTGAGGAAAAAAAATAATCTTGGGCATGCATTTAAGGTCTCTGCCAGGTCTCAAAATGGAAGTAGCAGCTTTCAAAATAAAATACATGTTAAGAACAATTAGTCAGAATTTACTTAATTATATGTCAGTTAAGCTGTCTCTGGAAAAAATAGATCTTGTTACCTAGGGAGCAGAGGGAACATTGGGAGGGTGAAAAGAGCTGAAGGGAGAGAAAAACAGAGAGGGAAGGCAAGAACAAGAGAAGCTGAGAGAGACTAATAGATACTGATCACTTAAGGGAAAGATACATGTAGTGCATAGTCTGTGGAATATGGAGAGGTCAAGCCTGGGTGGGACATTATAATATGATAAAAAGAGAGTTCTTAGATTTGTCTTTGGAATGTGTTTGTTATGTTTCCTTTGTGGAGATGAAAATATCTCCGCAAGAATGGAGATGGAGTGATAGTTTTCTGGGAAATGCCTTTCCTTGACAGCTGGATATTTCTGTCATGCATCGCCTGGACATACGAATTCATGCTGGTGCATAATAGTTGCCTAGTATCAACTACATATATGCCTTGATAACATCTGGTGCACTGGGTGAAATGTTCTACATTTCTCCAAGTGCAGGTGTAGCATCCAGAGACGCTCATCATTCTGCTGTAGGGAGTATTCATAGCGAGTAGTACAGACATGTTGGTGAGTCTCAGTTTTGCTGCATAGGTACAGCCTATACTCAGTGTACTTGGGATTATGGAGAATTTGCTTCTGTTGATTGACGCTCAGAAGCTGCTTAAAGGCTCAGGAATGTGGTTGTGGAAAGATTCCTTTCCAGGATTTTCTTCCAATAGAGGCTCTGTTTAATGACTTTCTGTGCAAGTTCCAGGATAGAATAGTATGTGCTAAGTGGGATTTTTTTTTCCTTATAGCTAGAAAATTCTTCATGTGGAGTTCAGGGGACTCTTAGAAATATGATCTGTTTCTCTAGGTGTCTTTGTTGGATAAAAGTCCTCTTTTATTTACTAAGGTGGCTATCACAAGCTAAATGCAATAGTAAAAGAGGGTTCACCTCTATCTTTTAGTTTTTGTTGTATGTTTCAGACGGTATCTAGTTTATATAGCTAGGTATTCTGGCATGCAGGTTTTCTATGTATCATAGTTTGTAGGTTGACATTGTTTATGCTGACTGTACTATTTAGAAAAGTGACATTGGTATAACAGTATATTGGAGATAATTTGACAGAAGTGTTTGAATAATTGAATTTGCAGGGAAAACAGTAAAGGAGTCTAAATTTCTGAGCCAGCTGATAAAGATCACACCTGAGTATCATAGAATTTTTGGTACCATTATTTTAAAAACCTTCTTGAACATAGCTCATACGTTCATAGGCTGTGGGCCCATTATAGTGCTCATACCTATGCCTGTACCTGTATGACAAATGACTCTCTCAGGTATGCACATGGGTACATTGAAGCTGCTAGCCTGACAGTGACACTGTGTTTTGATTTTCCTGGAAGTTGTACTGATAAACCTCTCCAGTTTCCTCTTTTTTAGCAAAAGTGGAGCTGCTAGGCTGGAGGCAGGACTTTTCATAGAAGTTATCGAACTTCCCTGTCTCCACAGAGCTCCTCTGGTCCTATAGTTCAGGAAAAAGTCCTTTCCATTGAGAAATGTGTGCACATATATCACTTGCCCATTGGAAAGGTAACCACATACAGTAAAAGAACCTCCTGTACTTCTTCATGTAGTTTGTCTACCTAAAGGAGTATATAGTTGCTTTTTATGGTCCCTTGCTTTCTTCTGTGCTCAGATATCTCCTGGCCTCTTTTATGACTTGCCTTTAACGATGATCTCCTGCTGATCTCCTTCCTACAGCAGCTTAAGTTTTTGCTCACTTCAGTTCCAAGGGTCTGCTTGCTCCAAGCATTTCATCTCTCAAAGGCCTGTTAGAATCTGCATGCTAAAGTGTATTTAATGATCCAAAGATGGAAGGACTATTCTTAGTCTCCATTTTGATCTTGCAACAGAACAATACTAAGGAATAATTTGACTTATCTAATTTTGTACATCTGTGTCTGAGTCAGTTGCCTATAATACTTTTGTGAGGATAGTAAGACTTGTGGTGTAGATGTCTACATTGTAGATGTCTTAAAATAGATCAGACAGACAGATCCTATTATGTGGGCCTCTGCCAATAGATTGGGCATTTGAACAGAGGGGAACTTGACCAAATAAATTCCTCTACAAATTCAAAAAACAGCAATGAACTTGAAGTGAGGAAATTATTCATCTTCTGCCACATGCATGAAGTTCTTTCCTATGGATGTAGTTTTGTGTAACAACAGTGCCTGTAAGCCCATTAAACTCATTCATTTAAAACACAGAAGAAAATATAGTCCTCTGAGATGAATCCTAAACATTCTTTATTCTTTTTTATCTCCAACTAGTCATTTCCAGTTTTTACAACAAACACACACACACAAGGCAAAAAAATAAAATTTAAAAAAAACAAACATAAAGTAGTTCTGCTCAGGAAGTGCAAGTAGGAAATTTTATGGAAATTTACTGTATTCAAACACATTCTTGAGTAAGTAGTCATGAAACAATGACTACTGTCTAATACATCCAAACTGTGCAGGGAGGGAAGGCAGAGGAAAATAAAATTTTGGAGTTTATTGTAATTTCTGATGGCTTTGTTGAGGCTTTGGGTAGCTGGCTGTCAATACCCGGATTGTAATAGAGGCTCTTCTCTTTTTATTCAGAAGTTTGGCTCTCAGAAGGCAAATTCTTTATACTGAGTGTAAGAACACTTAGCTGAATATGATTCTGCACTTGTTGAAATCTACCATCAGTATAAAACTTCCTTGAAGACACAATATAATTCACACTTAATATCTTAATATCACAGCCTTTCATTCTCACAGTCAAGTATTATTTATCTGGTATTTAATCAGTCTGTAAAATTGAGCTATCTAGCTTTAGACATTTGTAGAATACTTTGTGCTGGACTAAAGGAACCAGAAGTCTTGTCAAGATGGCTGCAGAGTAGTCCCTTCTTTTTTGCAGGTAGATTCCAGTGAGTCTGAAATGGGAAGGAAACTATCCTATGATAAACAGGTCTAGGAAGAGGGGATTAGGCATTGGACCTGCTTCAGCACAGCACTGTGGAACTGGCTGATCCCAGCCTGTTTGGTCTCCAGCTCTAGTAACACTGTCTCAGCAAACTTTATAGAGGTCTCTCTCCTCTTCTTCTAACTCTACTTGCTGCAGTGTATCCTGCTTGTGAAACACAGTGGGAGATTGTGGGAATCTCTGAAATATCAGCAAGCAGAAAGGTGATCTTTGGCCCATGGCTTCAAGTCCCTAGGGTCCTCTGACTGCGGAGATGTTTAGCTTAGACCTAACCCTGTGGGTACTGCAGAGAAGTCTTGCTGTACTGCATTAAAAGAAAGCATAAGGTTTCTATGCTATTTTATTTTTGCATCAACTTTCCATCCTGATTTTATTTACAGCTTGCCTGAACAAGTGTGTTGGGAGCTTCAGAAGTCATTGTTTTCCAGAACAGTGTGGCAATCAGCATACAATCATGGGTGTAGTAGAGACATTTTTGGTGAAAGCTTCTATGTACTTCTAGAGATCTTCTGGGAGATGTGTCCAGTTCTGTGATTTGTTTTCAGCCCAGAATAAGGGATGCAGATAGAACTGTGCTTACCATGAAATAAGGTGTCTGCAAGAAATCTGATAGTTTGTGTATCATGTGTACCAACCCTTAAGGAAAGGTCCAGCAGTGGCCAGACTGGTAGCATGGTAGCCGTGGAGAAGTCCGTAAGAAAATTATAGATATCCATAGATCTATTGAGTCAAGCACTGCTACATTTCTAAATGCAACAGTACTGATCCAAGGAAGAAGTGAGTCCTATTCTTCCCCAAACAGAATGATGGAGAATGGATGATGGAGTTACCAGCTCAGCAACTATTTTCTGTGAAGACTTTTTTGTGCTGATGCATTGATCAAGTAATGGAAAAAAGTCCCCATATAAAGCAAATTTATAGCCTGAGATCTCTGTTATTATCTGTGTAACTAATATATTTTTATCTACTTCACCGTTTAACTGGGACATTAACAGGCAATTGCATTATAAATCTCTAATTGCAAATAAAGGCAGCTGTTCTTATTAACTGAATTTCAAACTGTTGCAGTTTGACTTTCCAAGTTTGTTTAGTATGATTTTAGCTTATTTCTAACTTATTCTTCCCCCCTACACTCCTCTTCCCTTCCTTGGTCTGCACTTTTTCACTAGCTCAGAAAAGAACAGAGCAGCTATAATCATATTATACAAAAATGTGAGGAAGCTTTTTTCATCAAACATCAGCCTGTTGATGAATTGCTTACAGCAGCTTTAATTTAAACTAATAGCATATGCTGGAACTAAGACAAATTATGAAGTGTCCAACAAGTAAGGTAGAGAATGTGAATGTGCACTGAAAAACAGTTTTAAAATGCATGTGATGGATTAAATGAATTGTGGCATTCAGGCAGAGTGTGACAGTTTCTCTGATTTTTTGAAGGACTGCTGTAAGTTAAATGATGGAAGACATTCAGATGAATATTGAAAATAGTCAAAACTAGGAAAAGTATTGAACTAATAAAACAAGAAGTTCAGAAAGTCCAAAAGGAAAACTTGAAAAATGAGACTATCTAGATAGCCTGCTTTTCCCCATACCAGCCCCTGCAAAAAAACCCCAACACCAAACAACAAAACAAAACAGACAAACAAGCAACTGGGGAACCATGAATCAGCTCACCAGCTCTCAGGAGGAGGAGCAATCAGAATCTCTGCAACCTGAGTGAGAAGAAATGGCAAGACAGTGGAAATTTCTGTTGTCAGCTAGGTAATAGTCCCTAACTCTGGAAGCCAATGATGAGAAAATATGAAACTGAAGACATTCTTTCCCACTGCAACAGAAGAATCCATGACCTGCTACAGTACAAGCCTTTAATGAAGGTAAACCTGGTAGCTATACTATGGAAATCATGGCTGGATTCGATGTATTATTCAAGTATGCAATTGCCAGGTGGAGAGGGCAAGGCTCTTCCTTGATGCATAGCTGTGGTCTAGTCTATTCCTGTACTATTCTAGTACTCTGAACATCTAAAAGAAGGCATGGATAGGAAGAGTTACAGACACATACCTAAGCATTGGCCTCCAAAGATAGCTGACTGCATGGGAAAGGTCTTCATAAGGGAAAGTGACAGCTATACAGTCTCTGAATCCCTGGTCTGCTTTGCTCTCTGAGGCAGAAAGCCCAGACAGGTAGGTGAGGGCAAAACTCATGTCTTGTACAAAACCACATTGTCATATAAGCTTAGGCGAAAAGTGATTCCACCTCTTTTACTCATCCTAAACAGCAACTCACTGTGCATCTTTCCATTACTTATGGTATTATTCACTGCCACCATCTTGTCAACCAGCTCTTACTGAAATTACATGGAATGAGAAGGAGTGTTGCATAGTCTATTATAAAAAGACGATAAAAAAGATATAGAAAGATAAAGATGATAAAGATAAAGATAAAAATATAAAGGACCTTCAAACATAAAGGAGCTTACTCAGATTTTAGAAAAAGACTGACCATGTAGTTGCATTGAAGAAAATTGATGCCCAGGAAAGGCACAAATGTCACAAGGAAAAGTAACAAATCTGTAGCCATCACAAGGAGAAGTAACAAATCTATAGCCAGTACTTTATAGGTATCATAGTCATCAGCTAAACAGAAAATTTGAGGAATAATCAGCATTTCCACCCTTCAGCTAAAAACATTTCACTGCTTGCCACTGATGTTTGATCTGAACTTTCCTGTAGATCTGCAATGCCTATGGCAGTGAATTAAATATGAACACTTCCTGCCCCACACTGTGCTAATGAAATCTAGTCTCTGAAACAAGGTGACCGCTTTTTAACTCTGCTAGGAATAGCCACTTGCCCATTTTAATCCCTGAACCATATGTGGAAATTGTTCAGGAGTATGCTAGTTGGCCCAGACCAAAATTGTGCCAGGGACCATTCTAGCAAGGTAACTCTACAGAAATTTGATTCCAACACCTAAGAAAATTTCTTAGGACTGTGTAATATAACAGTATAGGCATGGCACCCAGACTAAGGAGTGAGACCAGCAGAAAGGAAGTGATACTTACAGGCTGTAATCTGCATTTAGGCTGCCTGCATATATAGGAGATAGTAAAAACTGGACAAAGAACAGCTAATGAAACCTGAGAGAGAGGGGAGATAACAAACCTAACATCTTTATAATCAGTAATATTCATACATCCTTTCTAAGCCAAAGAAATGCAGGTCTGCAAGAACAGGCTAATTTGCATTTAGTGTCTCCACTGAAAGCCAGAAGGTACATATAAATTGTCATTTCATGAACAGACTGTCCTAAACCCTAACCAAAAGAACAAAGAAAGACCTACAGATAGTGTAAATTTATAAGAACTAAACAGTACTTACAGCACAGTGGTTTTACTTTACAGATTCTTATGTCAGGCTGCCTGACAACACAGATGTCATCACTTTGGTGAGAAGCTTAAGTAAAGCATGTGATTGGTATATATATGATAGCCTCATACAATAGGTTCAGCCAGAGAGATCCTTCTTGAAAAGAAAGACAGTGAAGGGATAACAAAACTGTAGGAAAAGTGAGCAGGAGAAAGCAGAAAACCAGCACTGACAAGATGACATGATACTTCAGTGAACGTGAGGGCACACCTCTGAACGAGTGAGAAGAAAAAGTGATGGGCAATGGGAAACTATTACTGACATAGCACAAGGACATGCTGAAATCAACAGGAAGACAAGATACAAGGTCACTCTTCCTATTCTTCTTCCTCTAGATTCTTGCAGCACTTACCTATTGGGATAACATAACAGAAATCTCTTTCCCTTAAAGGAAAAATCATGATGGTGATTATTTGTGATCAGTATTGGAGTATCAATTATTTGTTTCTATCTGAATAGAATTGGATTTACTTTGGTCTACCGCATAAGATCCTAACCCTAAAATGTTATAAAAAAAATGAGGACATTCAACCAGGTTAATGACTGTCTTACAGAGCACGTTCTCTGCTGATGACTTCCAAAATACAGTGATAAGTGACATTTGCTGCAAGAAATTAGGTTGCTCTAATAAGTGTAGAAAAATCATGTTCATTTATTAACTTTAATGGATGATCACCCAGAGAAATACTTGGAAGTTTTTAATCGAGTGCTGTAGTTTAGGCTTGTTACTAAAGCAAGACTACTGATCTCATGAAAGAGGGATTGGTGCAAAGATGTAAAAAGAGGAAGGATTTCCCCTGCTGGTGGGGAATAGGTTAAGGAGAAGACTTGGACTAGCCAGAATGAGAGACTGGCACAGAGAACGGATATGTGGGAAAGAGGTTGAGAAGGAGGTAAGGCAGATATGAGAAGCAACAGTGAGTGCAGGAGAGACCTGAACTGGGCAAACCAAGAAACCAGTCCAATATTCCTGCCTGTGTTCTCTTAGCTCATCAGTGAAAAATAAATCTTTCAGAGTAGAGTTATTCAAAGGCAGATAACACTTTTTATCTTCATCAAATTATTTGTACTTAACTTGAGGACTGAATTTTTTAAAGCTTTTAAGGATACAAAAGGAAGCAAGGGTTCTTTCACTAGTACTTAAGAATGCTATAAAAACTGCATCTGTATTATAAAAGGGAAAAAAAAATCACACAAGTCTGTGCCTTGTGTTACCTGTGACAGGTTAATCCAAATATTAATCCATTGCCCATATAGTATGAATATGATTATTTAATATTAGCACCTGCCCCTGAGTCTCTTAGCATAATCATAATGTGTCCTTAGGGGTTATTAAAATTGCTGAAAGTTTAGTCAATGTTTCGCTCTTTGCTTTATGCAAATGTATTAAATTATGAGCACAGAAAAAATGAATCAGGACATGAACTTAGCTGCTATTAATTTAGCTAAGCAAATTAAAAAGGAAAAATCCAGAGACACTTTACAGCGATCAGCAGTAGGCAATTTTATTAACACCACATTTGAAGAATTAAAGTAATTCAGGCTGTCCCATTCTTCAATATCACCAGAGAAACCTTTAGGTGAAATCTGCCAGAAAATCTGTTGAAATGTGTTTGAGGAATATACCCAGGGAACCAAGTTTCATAATGTCTGGGGTAGAAGGGAGAGGAAACAAGATTCTGATATGCAGAGTTAATATAGATTTTTCTGAATGTCTGTAGCCTTCTTCAGCATATAGCAATTCCTAGTGAAGGCTTGAGGTAGTGTTCTGCTTTATAAGATTTTGGAGTTATTTGAGTCTAAAGCCCAAAGCTGCTCTTCTGTATTGTGCTTTGAAGAAGGGAGAAGTGTAAAAACTGCTGTAAAACAGTCATACCCCAAGCTCCTACTCCCTTACCTGAAGGAAGGTCCATAAACTGGCAACAGTTCTGCAGGTACGTGGCCATTCTCAGCTGCAAACACTCAACAGGGGGTGAGTAATTAATATATATATATTCACTTTGTCTGATTCATTTCACATCAAAGCTGATGGAAATTGCCCATTAGCAATTAGGGGGAATATGCCTGGGACAAAAAGCTCACGTTGCTAATAATTTTGCCTAATTGTTATTTCATGTATCCACCTATAACCAACACATAGATATAAAACAAAACAAACAAAAAAAAGAGACAGAAAAACATTAGACATGTTTTCTGGAATGGCCAAAAATATTTTTATGGCAAAAAATGCATTCACTAAAATTTTCTCTGATTTGGGAAGTTAATGAGCACTTGCTCTAAAATAAAACTGTTTGTGATTTATTTTGGAAGACAGCAAATCTGATTTCATTTATGTTAATTTTTCACAGATAAGTGATACAAATCTGCATCCTGAAATAAACGGTTGTTGAATAGCTAGACTAACATTTACTCACATATCAACTTAATTTGCAAGCAATTAACTTGAAAAAAAAAAAAAAAAAAAAAAAGGAAAGGTAAACCACCGGATGGCTGGGAATCAGATAGTGAGTATTAAGGTAATTCAGAACACCAATACCAAAAATAATATTTGATAGGAAACTTACTTTCACTGTAGATAGTTAATGAACATATTTATTATTAATACTTGTTCTGGAAAAGATCATGGACCCAAAAACGTTCTGCTTCAGGCTGAACTCATGTAAATAGAAGTTTAAAATCAATGTAACACATACAATATATATAACCATGTATTTCAATATTAGCTTTTAGTCCGTATTCATTTCCCCTGTTCATCAAACTTAATAGGAATGGGTAGTCAAATGTAATTGGGATTTTTTAAAAAAATAATACATTAAAATATTGCATGCCAGAGAATATTGAAACTCAAATTTATAAGAATGCACCTGTTGCCTCTGGATTATGATCTTACTAAATTAAAATGCATGGGATCAGTGTTAGGCTCTCTTTAAGTATCATTCGTGTCCCTGATTCTCCATTTGTTTACTCCACGTATAAATCTGATTTGAAAAGATTCACTGTGGTCACAATTACATCCTAAAATGTCGGTCTAATTAAGAATTTGCCTATGCATCTGAAACACTTTTGACCACAGAACTGAATGGGCAAAATTAGACAATCATAGTCTTAGATGGCCTATAAATACTTATTCATACACTTTGTCCAGTGCGTGGCTGGTTATATGGAGCTTCCCTGTAGCTGCTAATAGAATGATACCAAAATCTTTTGGTTTACTTAAAGACCATATTGTGTAAGAAAGTAAGAAATCTGAAGATCTCTGGTTTCTTTTCCAAAACTCAGAGTCCCAAAACTCATTGCTGAGCAGTAGCACTTGACAAGCATCTGACATTTTACAATCTTGCATTTTTCTTGGATGGTTAGCCCTTAGCAGTCCACTTACACTAGAGTGGAAGGTTTTTTTGGGATTCATGTTAGTTAGCATATCAACTTGCAATTAATTACGTGACAATTGCTGAAAGAAATGTTCACCATTTACTGATGTTAAGAAGCTGGTGAAAATGTATCTGTGCCAACTAGTCTGCTTCCCAAGAAAACTTTTTCCTGGATTCATCTGTCTCAAGAGGGCCTTAGGATGCCTAGCCAAGTCAAGCACTGATAGGTTGATGGGATTACTAGATTCAAGCAAGTCTTCGCAAACTAAGCCATCAGTCCATTCCTATATGAAATGCTCAAGAGGAGGAGTTTCTGCTGATTTAACTTGAGCTATGTTATCTCTTTTTTTTTTTTTTTGCCTGGACCACCAACCAGGTGTGAGTATTGTTTATGACCTTATTGACAATATTTAGGAAAGAAGATTTCTTGTGACGTTTTCTGTGTTCTCCTCGTTCCTCTTATCATTATCTACGTGATAGAAGTATATAGCTGCAAAAGTATATTTAGAAGAAAAAAATAGCAATCCATATTTTAAATATCACTACTTATTTCAGCTTTAGACTTAAAATGTTAATGCTTGGAGCAGGTTCTAGCTTATTTGGGGGTTGACCTAAAGTTGTCATTATTGCCTAGATATCCAAAGACATTTCACAGAAGTAACAACTTGCTTTGTTCTTGTTTTCTTATTACAGCAAAAGATAATTATTCTTTATAAATGCTTCACAGTAGATCAGTCTTGAAGAATATTGTCCCTTTCTTCATTCAGGGGTAGCACTGTCCTTTTTGTACCCAAGTCACAGCAGCCTTTTGAGTACTGGGAGGACAATGCCATGCATACTGAGGTTTATTTGCTTGTTAAATGACTTTGTTAGCTTTACTGAATGAACTGACTCAAAAACAAATAATGCAGGAATGCTCTGTCTTGGCTAACTTTTCAACTGGGCTAGACATGAGAGAATAATATCCATGTTGTCCTCTGAAACCACCAATGAAAGGCCTATCAAAAAAGAAAGCAAGCCTGCAGCCCGAAGCTAGCAGCTTTGTGATATGGTGTTTACAATTCACAGTACATCTCTTGCATAGCAATTTCCATGGCATGTGTCTGAGCTCAGCATTCTATGCAAAATTCCTGTGGGACAGATTTATGTTGATTTTCCCTCAGCTTTGTATTCTAGACCGAACACTCAAACCTAGTTTTGCTCAGTGATTTTGATAAAATAACAACTGCTTGCGTTCTGTAAGAATTAATTTATCTTGAAACATGAAGGTTAATTTTAGTATAATGAAAATAAGTAATAGGAGATTGCATAGTTTATGGAAACGTTTTTGTCCCAGGATTTCACATTAAATAAAAATGAACAGATAGATGCAACTTGAGTATCTATTTCCAGAGCCATATGAAACAAAAAGACTATACTTTAAGAATCTTTCAAATTTGTTCTGAGAGGCAGGTGCTTTTAAATAGCAGTTTACTTACACAATGCATTGATTACTATGCTGTACTGCTGAATTCAGCAAAGTATAGATATGTCAGTCAAAGTTTATTGAAACCTTAACTGAGAACAAATAACTGCAGGCTTGTTGTTGCTCCAGCTGAAGTTACTGGCAGAGCTCGTTTAAATGGAAAAAGTTCAACACTAAGGGCTCTGTGAAGCTGCTCCTTAGTCCATTTATTTTTCAGTTAAGAGGAAGAATGATATCTTTTTATTATCATTATTTTCTGTTAGCATGGGGAAGACACTAAATACTTATTTTTAGACACAGTAGTCTTGGAATACTTTCTGAGATAAAAAGGAATTGATTTTAATGTAATACATGTAGAACTAATTCATATGGAGAGAGGCACTTGGAGCATAAATACTTAAGTTACAAATAATATGGCAGTACAGCTGACAGGTGGAACTGTTTCTGGTACACAGGCTGTTCTGGATTTTTCCAGCACAAAATTAGCTCTAATCACACTACTATGGAAAGCTGTGTTTGTGTCACAGATGGCCTTTAGCATACATTTTCTATCATACCAGAAATTTCCTCTAAAAATACTTCTCTTTTTTTCAAAACCATTACTCCTTTGTGAAGGCCCTAGAGCCATGCAGAATTCAGGCAGGGTGGTTGTCAGACAATTCTGGAGTAAATAGGGCCTCTGGTAGTAATGTTTTGCACCAAGCAGAGTGAAATGCAAGCGTTTAACTCTGTGGCCTACTGTAGTCAAGATTCCCTGCACAAAAACTTTGAAGTCCAGAAAGTGATTTCTTGCTACCTGCTACCTACTACCTTGCTTAAAACTTGGAAGGGTTTTAAGAATGATGGAAAACAGGCAAAATCCCTCAAGGACTGGAGTGAGGATGACCTCAAGTTTATGTTCAATGGTGCACCTAGACTGGAAAACAAGCCAGAGAACAGGTCGGACATCCTAGGGAATCACAAATTTCAGACAGGACCAATGTTTAGGCAATTCAGTGAAATCCTAAGGCTGGGATTCAGTATATGTAGTAAGAGAATAAAGTGTAACTTCAGTAGAATTCAGATGTCTAAATCTACCTAGTGGGTGAGGATAAGAAACAGTCCCCACTCTACTTCTTCCTGACTCTGCAAATGCTTAAAGTCCACAAGTATCCTTCATTTTTAAACTCCAGACTAACTTCTAGTTGGCCTTCTACTATATAATCACAAGTTAAAATCTCTTCTATGACCTGTAGGCTATTTCTCTTTCACATTATTGTTTATTATTTTGACATACATGTGGACAAAAATGGACATATTTTTATATAAACATATGCATATACTCATAAACTGCATTTATTTCTAGGAAATAGAGGGATGAATAATTTTGAGCTGTTGTTTATTACCCAGAATTTCTGAAATACTGAGCTATAGCACCAACCAACTCAGTCAAGTTCTGTTTTTTTCTTTGAAAACAAGTAGAAATATTTTAGGTAAAGTGCAGCCTTTTCATCTGATATTCCATTCTGCTCCTCAGGCACACTGTGTACATGCTGACTTCCCTCCTCTAAATGTGCATTCTAGATATCTACTGCTTGTAAAGTCTGTTCCTGCCCAAAATTCAGAACCCGAAATACACTGTCATCTTTCTTCATTTCAGATGAGATAGATATTGCCGATTTTCTGCTGCCCTCCTGTTGCTGGGTTTCTGAGTACTGCCCTAAGCTGAAGCAGAACACAGTAATACGTTAGTTGCTATTGCATCTGTGGGAATTGGCTTTATTTCTTCTTTTTGAGGGTTGTTAGCAATGTTGCTGGCCATTTGCTTTCAGGATAATAGTCCATTCACTTTGCTTTCCTTTAACTGTTCTTTTATCAGCTATTTTGATGGCACTTCTTTTCTCCTGTTGTCTCTGAGGTACTCCAAAATGCTATCCTTCACTTGCTGTTTCTCCCACTAAGTACATTATTTCTGACAGTTCATCCATATCCATGTGCTCTGTGCTGATTTATGAATTTTCTAATCTTATGCTGATGGTGGTGTCCCCAGTATGTACCCATGATGAGTCATCATCTCTTTCAACTCAATATGACCAAAAATTAATGCATTAAATTTCTTTCATAGCTTCTCTTCCCCTCCATCTCTGTTCCAGTTGACAACTTTGAACAACAAAACTTGAAGGTTGTGTTTTGCTCATTTACATCAGATAACCATGAGATGTCCCTGTGCTGCTGCTTTTTCATCTTCAACATTCCCCCAGTTCACCTCGTTTTCATCACCTTATTCCAAATCTCCCATTTAGGCTCTCATAATATCCTTAGATGACTATCGTCATCTTTTTACTTCCTGCTTTTCCAAATGCACACATCACCCAGCTCTTTATAAAATTCGGTCTCTGAGGTAGATCTGATTCTTTCATTTCCTTTCTTCATCTTCCAATGCTCTATCATATCTGTCTTGTCTCGATTTCAAAGCCCTGTGTGACTGCTACTCTTTGCAGAAGTGTTTGATGCATTCTTTTCTGCTTGCTTATGCTCAATGCAGCATCTTTTAGTTTATTTGAAAACATAAAAAGCCCATTGAAGAAAACCTAGCGTACATTTCGCTCCAGGTTTGGGCAGGCTTGTCTACAAGGCATGCTTCTGAGTAATGGCTCTTTGGTGACTTAACTGAAATGTAGATGGTGGCGACTTCTCAGCTGACAGGTGTCTACATTATACAATTAGATGTTATAACTCGCATTGATGTCTATTTAGCAGTTTCAGCAGAGGTCAGGCATTGAACCAGTTTGGAGACTAAATGATTCTGTCACTCCAAGACTTGGTCATTTCAGAACAGGCCTGAGGTTGCTGATCCCAGACTGCTTTCTCTGTTTTCTGTGTGTGAGTGCATGCTGAGAACTTACCTCTCTGTGCCTGTCAATCTAACATGGTTCAGAAATGCTGCACTAACTCTAGAAGAGATCACATGCCTGGAAAAAGTTACTGCACATATCCTGAAGGTCACAATTTTCTGACAAAAATGTGATGATCTCACCTGTCAGCATTTGTCCTTTGCTTACTTGTGAGAATCAGTGACATCTCTGCTTAAGCCATCAATCCTTGTCAGTAACATACCTTAACTTGACTTTTTTTAACCTTTAATGTTTGTTCACGCTGCCTACTTCTGCCCTTTAAAACATGCCAGGTAATAAATATGGTAAAGAATGTTTTTTGGAGGCTCTACTTCAGAGACTGAAATAAAAAACATTTTGGCCACTTTCTAAATACTTTCACTTAGTTCAGATAATGCAAATTTAAACCTTTCAGCCAGCTATGCTAATATACCGATCGAAGGTTCTCCATACATGCATTGAGCTCACTGCAGGATCAGGATCCTCAGAAAATGTTACAATATGATTTGACTGTTTAATGCATAAGGAATTTAATGACTATTTCTAGTATCGCCTTAGCATTCTGACTCATGTCATCATTCCTGAATAGTGGCTTAGAGAAAGGTTTAGTTTGTTTTTCAATAATCTGACACACCCTATTGACAGCCACTTCCCAAGGACTTGCCTCAGGTTGAAATGAGAATGCACTGAACACCTTCACCAAGAGGACAAACAGTTGACAGGTGTCAAGGAGAGAGGGAGGCTGATGAGGCATCTGCAAGTTGAATTATGTACCAGCAAGAAAACATGACTAGTTATATCACAGAAGAAAAATGTGAGGTTTGATGAGGTGTAACTCATTTGTGTTTCATCCTCCTGGGGAGCAGCAGCAACAAAAAAAGATGCAGTTTCATCTCAGTGAGCAGGAAAATGGTGATACATTTACAACAATAAACAAGGCAAAATTAGTAAAGGCATTTAAAAAAGACCTATTAGAGCTGAAGTTGGGAGCGAACACCACCATGAAGATTTGTAGTCTGGAAAAGGGATATGAACTGTATATATAATTAATATTTCCGTTAGCATTTCATACCCTTTGTCTTAATTTGCAAGGTGATTTCTAGCAAGCAACTGAATTGCTGTTAATTAAACATGATTTCAGTGAAAGATAAGTGGAATTTTAATATGTCTGTCTCTATCTTATTGTGCATGTGTGCATTGTGTCCTTGTCAGATTTAAGCTTTTGAATATATCAATTCTAGAGCAGGAACTCGGTCTTTTGGATTTTACAGCACAGAGCACAGTAAGAGCTGGTTCTGACTGAGCCTTCTGTTGCACAGGGCAACATGAACAGTAGCAAAGCACCAGTAACCAAGTGCAGATAAGATACCCATGCACTCTTTTCCTCATCTTGTTAGGGGCAGATATGCAGAATTTGACATTAGATTCTGGCTTCTAACACACTACTGAAACGAAAGTTGGAAAAATTAATGTAAATTAGTCTCACTTTTAGTGTCATTAGCTTTCACTCTTCATCTTCTGATTCAAGACCTAGGGAAAAAAAGTGGAGAGAACAATAACATGATGGTTCCTGAAGTCTCCTGCTGTCAGAGGTAAGGTGGTGCAGGACTCAGAATGAATGTCTTAAAGTCTGTTTTCCTCACTGATACTTAATTTCTAAAGATAAAGGCCTTGCACACTCATTTCTTCACAGAGCTACTCCAGTCTTCCCCTGTGTATCTTTAAAAAGGAGTCCCCATAGGGATATTAAACTATGATCTATCTTCCTTGAAGAGCTAAGTCTGCAAGCCATGTCCCTCAGATATTTCCATCCTTGCCCTCACTTTTTCACTGGAAAGGATGGTTAGACCCAAATTCATTTGCTAAAACATTGAGAGCTTTTTAGTGTTTTCATTAAACAGTAAAGATCTGAATCATGCTTTTCAAATGTTATAAAATGCCAAAGAAGAAATAAATATAAAGTTACAAAACAGTGCCCTACAGAGGTCTTGAAGAATGAGGATGAGATGAGTTCTGGAAGTAACTTTTTCTTATTGAGAATCAATAACATCCTGAGTTCAGTGTTCATCTGACAACATCTATTACTTTATGAGGTGTGAGTTGGACAGTTTACACATTTTTCTATACTATACATATTGAATTATATCAGACCAGCACAACCCTTTAGAGACACAGATTTATTTACTTAAGGTCTACAAGCTTTTTTGTTAGTATTCATTGTAAATCATCCCAGGAGCCTCTAGCCTCTAGCAATTATTCAAAGTTTGAGATGCATTCAAATACTGTCATCTTTATTTCTGGTATTTATGAATTTTCTCCTTCACTTTTATGTCTTCTTGCCTTTTTAATGATGTTAGATGAACCCCTCATCTGAGCTTTCATTTTATTTTACATCTGTTTTTTTCTCCCCTGGTCCAGAAGTTTTGCACAGCCAATATATCAGTTTTAATTTAGTCCTTTAAAATGCTCAGTAACCAATAGCATGTAAGGTGATCAAACAGAGTAGTACACAGCTGCGTGACAGACTGTCACGCTGTTGTGCTGGGGAGCAGAAAGGCCCAGCTGCTCTCCAACAGATGGTGAACCAAATGTGATACCAGGGCAGGGCAGGGCAGGGCCCTTGACAGCTGAGGCTCAGCCCCACAGCCCCATGTCAAGACAAGCAAGGCTGTCCTGAAAAAGGCAGCCAGGGTCTGCCAAGGGTCCAGATCACTAGGTAAGTCCATGGTGAAAAGGCAAGTCCAAGGTCGAGCTGGGAACAGAAGTCAGGATCAGGTCCAGTGATGGTAACCAGGGTCAGCCCAGTGATCGTCAGGTAAACCCATAGTGATGAGGCAGGTCCAAGGTCAACCTGGGAAGTCAGTCCAGGGGTCAGGATCTGGATCAACAGGATCCATGGCCAGGCACAAGCAGAGCTGAATTGAAATGGAGCCCCTGGACACATGGGTGTGGAGGCCCCAGGTGGGGCTGCTCAGGGCCATTGAGAACTATTAGTGCACGCAGGGCACTGACAGCATGCTGAACAATATCCACAGCACACCTTATAGGCATATGGTTGTTTTTTATCTGCTATAGGATCTCCTTGAGCTGTGGGACACTATCTTTAGACATACAAAGCATCACTGCAGAGCTGATAGCAGAATCTTGCCCCATTTGAGATAGTGGCTCCTGGCTCTTGCTGAGCTCAAAATAATTCTCCTCTTTTTTCCCTCCCTGCTCCCCTAAATGCAATTACAGTTGAGTTCTTATGTCAATGTGCATTTTAACAGGTGAAAGGGCAAATGGCTAACAACTGCAACGTATAGAAGCTGTATCATGAAAGAATAATCAAGCCCATGAATTCATCCTGACAACGGATCTGTCTAACCTGGTCTATGTGTAGTTTATTTAGTCTCTAAGGAACTGATACGCTTCGCCTCGGGTGAGGGAACCTTAACTGCCTTATGCAATTTATAATAAGGAGTATTCAAAGTTCTGAAATAGTTCAGAACTTTACATTGCTTATAAATTCCATGGTACTTTGAGACATGTGGTATCTGGGGAGATTGAAAGCAGACTGCAAGGATGGCCTGGACAATTGTTCTGCAAAAAGAAAAGTGTATTGACCCTTAGCAACACTAAAACCCCAGTTATTTTTAAGAAGGAGTAGGCTGTAAGGTATGGACAGCAAAAGCCAAACTTGTGCATATGTGGAATTCATCTTTCACTACATTTCATGCTGTTAAAATTGGCAGTGTTATAACCACTTAGCAACGTGGCAGTGACTTGGAAAGGGAGACGCGGCCTTCTCTTATTTCCATTTGGACTTCTGCTGTGCTACCCACTAGTGGTAATAAAAGAGCAACGGGAGGACACCAGCCTGTGGGAAAAGCACTGGGTGGTGCAAAGTCTTCGGCAGCCCCAAAAGGAGATGTTCTGAGGATGTAAAGATTTACAGGGAGGTTATGGTCCACATCAAGAACTGTCCTGGAGTGGTGGGGATTAAAAAAGGGAACTCCTGGAGAGAAAACATATACTGCTGAGTTTTCCTGAGTGCCTCTCACTTTTTGCCTCTTTCCGGTCCTTCTTGGGCAAAATCACCCCCAGCCTGGTGGGTAAGAGTACGAAACACCTGTACTTATCGTTTCACTGGTGTTCTGCCCCACAGTTACAGCATAGTCACTACTGTCAGAAAGACCAAAGCCTTGCACTGTGTTTGGACTTTATTTCTGTTGTCTGGGTTACACCATGCTTTGTGCTGAGATTCAGGCTAATGGTCATTGCACAGTTGTATCCTTGGAGGAATATTCCCAAGAAGGAAGTTAATTAGTAAGTTTGCCAGAAATAATGCTTTCTATCTGAAAAAACAGTTTGAAGCTACTCAGACAATTAAAAAAAAAAAAAAAAAGCCCCATCTTTGGTTTGGAAGTGTTATTTCCTTCTTCTCAGCCTCTAATTTTGTTTTTCAATTTGTCTCCTGTTTTCCCCTGCCAAGCTACAGTCCATCTGGATATACCTCCCCATAAAACTGCAGAACTCAGTCTACACTATTTTAATTAAATATTTCAGACAGGTCTGGGTTGTGAACTCTAGTTAGACATCTCCTGTTTCCTGTCATCATAAAAAAGGAGAACCCTCCAATATCTAGCTGAAGATTATATGTGTTTTTAAATTCCACTTTCAGACCTAATGAATGAGGACCCTGTTTGTTTTCAGCATAAGGCTGGAAAGAGGACTCATATCACTAGAAAATCCAAACAAGGGCTGAAATTTGCCCTTTTCTCAGTCTTTCAAAACTTACAAACATAGACTGTTTTACTGTGCACTGTGTGCACACTAGGAGGGAAGAGGGAGGGAAATAGGGCCGCTCACAAACACTGGTCTGAAGCAGAACCCCTTCTGCAGCCACTTTCACAAATGCTCATGCGGAGATTGCACTGGGGCAGGGGGTGAGAGAGAGAGGCAGTGGCATGTTCTTTCTTGATCTCAATGATAAAGGCCTGACAACAAATGGCTTTATAAAATAGCTGTTTTAATAAGATGATAGAACAAAAAAAGGAATATAGATAGCAACTAAATCTTACATCACTCCAGATGCTGGGAACCCCACATTTGTGCAGCATCAGATACACTCTGGATGGATTTTCCAACGGCACACTGCACATATCCTGTCTGTGGAGAGCTTCGTCTAAGGCTGCATCAACGCGGTGAGTTGAGAAACTGAGAAGTAATTACCCCAGCACTGCAACTCTGAGGATGTTAAGAGATGTTTAGAGAAGCAAGACATGTTATGGCGCCAAGTTGTGCCAGGGGAGGTTTAGACTGGATATTAGGAAAAATTTCTTTAGTGAGAGAGTGGTGAAGCGTTGAAACAGGGTGCCTGGGGAGGTGGTGGAGTCACCACCACTGGAGGTGTTCAAAAAATGTGTAGACGTGGCGCTGCGGGACACGGTTTAGTGGTCATAGCAGTGTTAGGTTAATGGTTGGACTTGATGATCTTACAGGTCTTTTCCAACCTTAATGATTCTGTGATTCTGTGATCTAAGGAGTATCTAGATCTTGCTTTCAGTGTCTGTGGGAAACCTACAATGTGAGAGAAAGAAATCAAGGGAATTGCAAGCACAACTGACAAGTTTGGAGACCCGTTTGCACTCAGATAAACTGGAAGCCCAATGTAAACAGAGAAAACATATGACTTTTTCTGCCACAAAAGAAATGATGAATAAAAATGCCACTGGCATGTTGGTTTATTTAAGGCATGCAAATGTTTGACACTTTTATCACTATAATAGTCACCTAATTTGTAATACTACACAGATGTTTATCTTTGAAATATACACCTGGACACTAATGTGGTTTATGGTGTTAATGGGCAGAGACTGAAATTCTAGTTCCATGTGAATGTACCTAACAACAAGATGATAATAAAAAAAATCACTTTAAAGGAATTCCATTCTTCACAGCAATTTTTCATTTGTGGTCTCATGTTTTGTAAATATTTTCTTCTCAATCTGTTAGTAAACTGCTTTATAAATCACATAGAGGCTTCTGTCCAGAAGAAAGGAAGGTCCTGATACAGTACAACCATAGTGATGTGGACCCTCTGCACTAGTCACATATGTTTTCATTTGTGTCCCCTTTTTTCCCTGACAATACATTAATTGCATTGGTTAAACAGACAGTGTGGTACAAAAAATTGATTTCTCTAGGAAGGTACAATCTAGAATTTAGTAGCATGTGGGAGATACAGTACACTTCCTCCTGACTGTAAAGCAATTTCTAATTGATGATTATTTAGAAGTTTAAAGGCCACATTGGAAGACTTAGCACATAATAACTTCTAGCTTCATGGTAAATTGTCCATTACTGCAGCATCTAGAAGGAATAGTTCTGCTGAGAACCAAGCACCCACCCAGGCAGCTTGGTTTAGCTAGCACCTGCAAGCTTTGGATGGTCTAATTATTGTCTAAAATGGACAATACAATGACTTTCAGGCTCACTTCTTTTTTCCACCTTCTACCTTTCTACTCCTTATATTGCAGATTGAGCTAAAATTGAACATGTAAGTGTCTTTTCCATCAGAACCCACTACAACCCACCAGATGAGTTTTGCTCATTTGATATAACACTGTGAAATTTGTTCATAATTCTTGTTAAGGTGCAAAGTTAACATACATTTGCAGTCATACTTATGGAAGAAATTACAAAAGCAAGCCATAGATCATGCCCCAACAAGATGCATTGCATTTTTTCAAACTATATGACTGAAGCTACAAATATAAGGAAGATACATACATTTTCAGAAAGAAAAACATCTAAGAATACAACAAAACAAATAGTGTTTTTGGAGTTTCAGCCAAGGAAAATAATCTATCATATTGGATCTTTATTTCAGCAAATGTTTCCTTGCTGTGTTATGGTTCGTCTGATGGTGCTCCTCAATTTAGTTTCAAAAGTGCAGTGTCTCTAGTGGAGGGGACACTAATGCTTTCAAGAGCAAATAAACCCTTGCTATAACTTGCTGCAGATGACACTACTAGGCAAAGATGAAAGGTTTACTGTTTTCATATTTGACATTCATCTTGTAAGTATGTTTAAATATTTTTTAATTCCAGAGGTGGTCACACTATGCTATGAAGCAAGGTCTTATTAAGCTTAACCAAATATATTAAAATTAATTGTACCCATTCTGTGCATACTAAACAGTTTCTCACGTGGCTGAAGCTTGCTAGAAAAATGATGAATGTTCAGAATGTGCTTCTGTTCATTTGTCTTGATTCCAGTGAGCATGTGAAAGTAATTCAGCATACATTATGCTAACTCAGCAAAAAAATCTGACTTCCTGAGCTGACAAACCCAAACTCCTTCAAATTATTAATCTTTTTCATTAGCAGAGGAATGTCAGATATAATGTAGAAAGAGGTGTGGCAAAGGTCAGTAAAAGAAGAGCATAAGACAGGAAACTTGAATTACTCATCTGAGACAATACAAGTACTAACTTCACATGCAAGAAGTAATTTTAGTCTAAAAAAGCAATAATCCTCATGAAAGAAATGTAAATTTTCACTTGAAGATAAATGACACATTAATTGTCATCATACATTATACCCAGTTGAGTGGACTAACCAAAGTAATTGGAAAGTTGTAACTTAATGCCAAGTCATTATAAAAATTACTGAGGTCAAGGATCTGAATACTGGGCAAATGACAAAGTTTGCTCAAATATTTCTCTGGTATCTATTTGTGATGAAGAGAGAATTATCTCAGGTGTTGCTCATATGGCAATGTTTTAGTTTCTGGAGATTTTTTTGTGAGGTTTTATTCTGCTGAAATGGTATTTGTTCCCTAGATATTTTGAATGTGTTTTATTTGCAAAATAGTTACATGCTGTGAAAAAATGTTATGCATAACAGACGTAAGAATCATTGCAATGTGAGGAGCCCAGTCTCTATAGGGAAATAGCTGTTGAAGTCACTGATCTTTAGTTTGTGGCGTTTTGATGCATATTTTGAAATCCATAAAGATTAATTTTATAAAAATTCGAGAAGTTTGTTAGAAACTTGTCTTTTAAAGATTAGGATTAATTGAAAATTTCACCCAAAGACAGTCCCGTCTTCCTTCTCAGCTTTGAAATGGAGCTTGTGATGATAATTGTAGTTTCTTTGCAAATATGACTCAAATATTGTGGGGGTTTTTTTGACAATTCAGTAACCAAGACCTTCAAAGCAATGCAGCGGAATTGGTGGCATAGTTTCCATTAGTTCTACTGGGAATTGTTTCTCAAATTCCTAGGTGACATTCAAAAATATCTTCTGCGATACATTGGCTAGAAGAATTTGGATTAATGTAACTTTTTGGCTGTGTCCTGAACCCTCACCTGAATACCAAAGGTCAGTAATGAGATTATTTATATTCTCCTTTTTTTGCCACATGTGTTTTCTGTTATTAATCCTGTGAAGTGCTTCATATAAGCATATCCTACTTCTCTATTGAAAGAGAAAGCTGCTCGTCTCAGAATAAGGTAGTGGTTAGAGCACTGCCTAACGCACATCCAACATAAGGGCAAAGTTGCTTGATTCTTTCTGAAACATTCTAAAGGTATCATCTGATGCCTTCCAGGGAAGAAAGAAAACTTTCTTTATACCTAAGCATGTTCAGTGATGGAAAAAAACCCAAACCACAAAATATTGAGTTAATTTGATCTAAAATTATTTTGCTTATTAATTTCTCTCTGAATGTTTTACATATCAAAGCATGGTCAGAACTGAAGAAAAGCACTCAATTTCAGGTAAAAGAAAGTATTTGCCTAACATAAAATATTTCCCTACCACTTCCTAGTGGATTATCAGAATTCAAAAAATAAAATTCCTTTCACACTGAGGAGAAGCAGTTTTTTACTTTTTTTATGAAGTGCCAGGGAATGTAAAAGCATTTATTCATGCTGCTTTTGTTACCATATTTCATTTTTTTTAATCCTCCACTTATATGTTCTAATCAAAGAATATCACGTAACGGTCCTAGATTTTTCACTTCCTAGTGCATAGCTGTGTACTCTTCACTTATATCTATCTGGCTTCTGTAGTTTGTTAGACACAGTTCTGTCCCAGGCAGAAGCAGCCAGCTGGGCTCTTTTCTAAGGTTAATGTTGTTATGTTCTTTTTTTTTTAAAAACAGAAATATATTTGCACAGCCCAATGCATTAGAATCAGATCCATACTGTACAGGTGAAATCTTTCCTTAAGATGTGGAAGAAATACTTCCACTAACACCCTTGGGCTTACAGCACTGAAAGAGACCAGATCCAATGACAGAGTTGACAACCTTCACGGGCGAAGAGTCCTGCTTGTACAAATGGTGTGCAATCTACCACTGTGCATCAAGGCAATGACATGAGCGCATTACCTTCATCTATCCAGTCACCCAAAGTGACATAAATTGGCACAACGTGCAGGTTCTGAGAAGTTCATAAAGCTGGGTACAATGGATTCTTGTGACTCATATCTTTTGTCACTCAGAGATACAAGACTGTCAAGGCAGAATTACAAGTGGTGAGCTGAAAATTTATGACAATGAGGTGGGGAAAAAGTGCATTTTTTATATGATGGAAGGGAATACAAGGGAGAAAGACTTCATACAACAGATTTTGGACGATACTAGCCACGGCTTTCACAGAAACCTGAAGACACCCAGCATTATGGTGTATCACACTCTTTGGACAACCTAGGCCAGACTTGAAATGTACCCATGGCTTTGATCCCATGGCCCAATTTCCTTCAGAAGCTGGTTCTACATAACATGCTGGTCCTTGGACCCTCTGCTCTTTCCTTGGGGGTCCCTGCAGCAATGTAGCTCCATTGGGATGCTCTGAAGAGTACCTGTATAGTCAAATTCTTGAACAGACCTTAAAGGAAGATTACAATGATCCTTCTATGGCCTTCCTCACCTCATACCAATGCAGAAGTTAGCAACATACCTCAGCTTCCAACAGGAGGGTTTCTAACAAATATGAACTATACATATAAATACTTAATAGCATCACAATAACGATGCTGTTGGAGAGGAAGAGAAAAGAAGCAGGAGGAAAGGAGACATTTAGGTGCCCCATTACTGCAAAACTATCTGTGAGCAAAGAGTTTCTCAGTCTTGCTACTGCTTGTAGTCTATTCACTCGCACTCTCTCATCTGTATGACAGCTGCCTGTTGATCCATGCCTAGGATGGAGATAAGAAGATCTATAAAAGGCTGTTGAAATATCCTGGGGCCGTATCAAATTTCTTTCCTTGGGCAGCCATTGCTACCCCAAATGTGAATACAGTGGCTAGCTCTGCTCTTTCTATACAAAATTATGGACTCAAAGGGCAGAATGTCTTCTGTGAAAAGACAGGGAGAGACAAGAATCAGTGAAGATACTTGAATATCTCTAATTAATGTCAAGTTCCCAGAGAAGAATCATCAAGGCTGACATTCTGGTAAATAACATCAAAAAATCTTGCTATGCTAACACATAACTTCCACATTGTGAACAAATGCAAATGTAATCAACAGAAGAAAATGATTCATATACAGCAAATTGGGCATTACTTTTTTAATAGAGCCATATAAATTTCCATCCATCATGATCCCAGTACTTTTTATTAAGCTTCTCAGCAAAAAAATATTTTGGCAGCATCTTATGAAAAATATATATGCATTCAACGCTGTTTATTTTCAATAGTTAGAATTTGGCAGCTGTATTGGGTTTGCGTGGCAACATTTTGGTAGCAGTGGGGCTACAGGGGTGGCTTCTGTGAGAAGCTGTTAGAAGCTTCCCCTATGTCCGAGAGAGCCAATGCCAGCTGGCTCCAAGACGGACCCATTGCTGGCCAAGGCTGAGCCCATCAGTGATGGTGGTAGCGCCTCTGGGATAACATGTTAAAGAAGGGGGGGAAAAACCCGGCGCAACTGCAGTTGCAGCCAAAGAGAGGAGTGAGAATATGTGAGAGAAACAACTCTGCAGACACCAAGGTCAGTGAAGAAGGAGGGGGAGGAGGTGCTCCAGGCGCCAGAGCAGAGATTCCCCTGCAGCCCGTGGTGAAGACCACGGTGAGGCAGGCTGTCCCACTGCAGCCCATGGAGGTCCATGGTGGAGCAGATATCCACCTGCAGCCCGTGGAGGACCCCATGCTGGAGCAGGTTGATGCTCAAAGGAGGCTGTGACCCCCTGGGAAGCCCACGCTGGAGCAGGCTCCTGGCAGGACCTATGGCCCTGTGGAGAGAGAGGAGCCCACGCTGGAGCAGGCTATTCCTGAAAGACTGCACCCCGTGGAAGGGACCCATGCTGGAGAGTTTTGTGAAGAACTATAGCCCATGGGAAGGACTCACGTTGGAGAAGTTCGTGGAGGACTGTCTCCTGCGGGTGGGACCCCACGCTGGAGCAGGGGAAGAGTGTGAGGAGGAAGGAGCGGCAGAAACAACGTATGATAAAATGACCACAACCCCCATTCCCTGTTTCCCCTGTGCCGCTCGGGGGGAGGAGGTAGAGAAAATCGGGAGTGAAGTTGAGCCAGGGAAGAAGGGAGGCATGGGGGGAAGGTGTTTTTAAGCTTTGGTTTTATTTCTCATTATCCTACTCTGATTTGGTTGGTAATAATTAAACTAATTTCCCCAAGTTGAGTCTGTTTTGGCCATGACGGTAATTGTTGAGTGATCTTTCCCTGTCCTTAACTTGACCCATGAGCCTTTTGTCATATTTTCTCTCCCCTGTCCAGCTGAGGAGGGGAGTGATGGAACAGCTTTGGTGGGCACCTGGCGTCCAGACAGGGTCAACCCACCAGAGCAGGGCAAAGCACTAAGACATTAACACAAGGTGGAGAAAACTGAGATGTGATACTAGGATCTATGTTGACTGATGCTGAACTAAGAAATATAGTCATGTCTTTATATAATTCCTTTACTTGGAATTCTGGGTTGTATGCAGAGCCACATCTCCATGCGGGTATTCATGTTGTGCCACAGTAATGAATTCCTTATGTCTTCTAGTAAACAGGTATTTGATTAAACAATGTCACAGACTGAGCCATAGCTATGCAACCACCTAATATGGTGCCGTCTCCACTGCTGCCAAAAGATGTTGTTTCTCACCCTTTGTTATGGTGTCTCTTTGAGTCGATTTGTTCAGGATCCTTAGCCAAGTGCAAAGAGTCTCTGCAAGCAGGACAAAAGTATAAAGCAGTTGTTTACTGGCTAACACACACACACCGAAGATAGCCAGGGTGTGATAAGCTATTAGGATAAACATAAGCATGCTCACCACCCTGATGAGGTGTCTGAAGAGTCTTTGCTGGCCAGACAGAGGTGGAAGAGTTTTCTCGCTGGAAAGTAGTTGCTGCTGAGTTGCTGTTGAGTTGCTGTCTTACACCAGCTCCAGCCAAAACTGGCGACTCTGACAACTCCACTTAATGACCTGATGACTCCCAGACCTTCCTGATTAGTCTTGTTTTGTTTTGTTTTCTTCTTTTGGATCTTGCATCTTTCCACGCTGGCAATTTCAACGTTGACACTTTGAGCTACTGCTGATTCTGTCTCAAGAATCCTATCTCTGTAACATTTCGCTTTCTTACCCATCTGTAGACAGCTCTTTCTGAGCAGTCTGAGTCCAGGTTATGCAGCTGTGCCATATCAGAGCAGGGCCTTGGATGCTTGGTATGCAGACATCTGGACAGCCGTGTATGAGTGTGTACGTGTGTGCTAGCTGACAGCAAGAGCTACAGAGACAGGGAGTGACGCCGCCTTCCTCCTTATGGCTGCTCCTTTCCTCCCCCTCTGTGCTGCTGTCGCTGGGGCTTGCGTAGCTGTGCAGTGAGCTGGCTCGGTTCAGGGAACTGGAAATGAATCCCACTGCTGTGCAACCAGCTCTTTACTGCAGTCCAGTGAGCGGGGCTTCATTTTGTGAACGGGCACACTGAAAACAGAGAATACTGCTTACAAAAATGAGTAAAGGTGACCAGAGAGTGAGAAAAAGGTCAGGAGAGGAATACTTGCTTAAAGATAGAAAACTATTTTTTTTTTTCTGTAGATGTCCCTGACAGGCTTCTTATCTAGCTACTGTAAAAGACAACAGCATTTCCAGCCTCTCCGTTATTAGAATGGCTCCACGTTCTTAACAATTCACCATTTTGGGTTGTTTATATTTCTGTATTTAGTGGATGATTTATGAGTGAGAAGCCTACTTTGCTGATTGATACAAACACTGCAGTACTTTCTAGATGGAAAGTGCTGCTTTCCTGAATTGGAGCTCAGTCCTATAGGAGAACTGAGATTAGTCCATGTATCTAGCACTGCTCAATATTGCTGTGCTTTCAAGAATCCAGTGCATTCTGTAATAGTAGATTTCTACCAGCTTGTTAAATACACCAAACAAATCACTAAACTGCATTTCTTCTGTGGTTCAGTTACACAACACACCAACACTGTCCTTTCGAGTCTGATGTAGTAATTTCAGCCAATTTTCCATTCAGCAGATTTGATATTCTGTAAGTGAGCCACATGCATACCTCTTTGTAAAATGTTAAAATCTTTGTCATCTAAAACTTCACACCTAGAAATGGACTATATTTCATCTGTTTATTTTGTTTTTAAGTTAAGTTATATGCATGCATGTTTGTTTACTGATTTGTTTAGTTTAGTTTACTATATTTAAGAAGTTGTCTAGCTGTCTGTCCCAATTCAAGTAAAGAAAAAACACATATTTACGAAAGCAGAAGTAGAATAAAACTCAAGGATTCTTCTGTTTTTAATTGAACACCTGGTATATGGATTACGTCTATTTCCATAGTCACATATTCAGAGAAAAACACATTTCAACCATCTTTGGGCTGAGTTTCTGATAATATTTTAGCATGTGATATTCTTCCACAGATAAGTTTTTATCCATTATGCAGAATTTACTTGCTATTTGATTTTATTATTTTGCTTGAACAGCAAATAAAATAAGAAGCTCTTCTAAAAATATAGCAAGATGAAGAAAAAGCCAAGCTTTTAAATCAAATCATATGTTTTGGTTGTAACTCTGTAATACATTCAGGTAAATTGGAATGTGAAGTTCTGCAAAAATGTTCTTACTGTATTATGAGTTTGATACACTTTGTGAAATTAGAGACACCTGGTTTTGGCATTGCATTCCAGTTTATATATAATGCAGTCACATGTGACATGAATGTGTTGAACAGAATCATAGGAACAAAAATATGAGACACAGAAAAGATCTGCCAGTACCTCTTTTTCCTTTTCTGTTGGCAAGGAATTTTTTATGACTCTTCCAGCATCTTCCTTTGTCAGCAATTCCACAATCTAAAAAGTTTTTTTTTTTTTTTTTTGGAGGGGGGGGGGGGGCGGGGGGTGTGTATATTTTTCCTGTTACCCTAGATCTTCCTTCTTCAGGTTCTCATTACTTTGCTAACAACTTTCAAATCAGGGCTATCTCCAGTAATCTATCTTTTCCCCTCTTGCTTTTTGGTACCAATCTCAGCTATTATGACACTCTTTGCTAGTACCTAGCAACTTACATAGAGGCTCAGATCTCCTGTTACCAGCCAAAGACAAGTGTCCTTTTGCTCCACTGGATTGTGGTGTGGCAGTCTGGCACAAGTTGGTGCAGCCTGCAAGGGCATTAGAGCTCCTCATGGCCTATGGAAGTACAGCCAGGCTGAGTTGTGTGACAGTGTGGGCTCCTTGGTGGTCCCCGCCATGCCAGCACAGCTATCCTGGAGTGCAATATCTACCTCTAGTGCAGGGAGTGTATTGGAAAGCAGCTTCCCAGATAGGAGCAATTCAGATTACTCTATTTATATATCTTTTCAGATAAAGAATATGATAAGTAGGACTACCTGAAGAAATGGAAAGTGATAGCTTGGAAAGCAGCATCTCTGAAAAGGACTTAAGGAGCACAACTGACAGACAACTCAGTATGAGCTCCCACATTGTATTGTGACGTTTTAAGGCTAACACAATTCTTGGTTGCATGAGGAAGGAACACCGAGATGACTTACCTTTGCATGGCACGAGCATAAATGACGTACTTTTACTTTGGACTTGAGGCTGCCTTAGGTGGTCCTGATTTATATCGCAGTCTCCTACCTTTTACCTTTCTTTATTGAGCTAATGTTCTTGTCCCACAAGACCAGCATTATGACTCCAGTCCATCTGCCATTTCCTCAGGTCCAAGTCTTGTTCTGCACATACAATTCACCTTTTTTTTGAAGCAATATCTTAATTAAACAGTGATTGACTAGTTTTTGCAATGCAGATGCGGCTCATGTAGCAGAAAACAATATTAAATAATAGGTAGTCCATATGTTCCTAACCTTGTCAGCATTTGTCCGGGCCCTGTCTGACTGTGACTGATCAATGTACCACTACAATGGCAGAAAGCTCAGAGGGTATGGGAAGGGTGACATGCATATGAAGCTCAGGGAGGGAAGTAGGGAATGGTCATGGCTGTTGCAAAGAAAGCTGAACCTAGCACAAGGGGGACTGGAAGGTTGTCTTTCTTCTAGATAAATGGCTACATCAGTTGAATGGATCAGCCAGCTACAATGGTGGACTGGATCAACTGGCTATATTACTTGTGTGAATCAACCAACCGCATCAGCTGAAGGGATCAACCAGTGTATAACTCTTTGCCCCTCAGTTCATCAAAAGAGTGGAAACAGTTGCACAACTTGTAATAGAGTGCCCAACATAGAGTGTGACCAACACAGAGTATAAAAACTGAACGACAAACAAAAAGGACTTTGAAGAGAGCAACAGACTTGATCTGGATTCAGCTCACATATTCCTTCCCGGCACCTGAACATACACAGTGTTGTGATGGTGAGCATATTACAGAGAATTATATTAGTACTGTGATTCAACTATACGTTGCAATTGCTATACTCTGATAATTTGTACTAGTGTTGTGATTTAAGTATGTTGCTGTATCCCCCTGCAAAATCAAAATCCAATGTAAAGTCAAAAGAGCTTCAAATAAGTAAATTCGGCGTTAAACTTTAAATCCTCCATGTATAGAATAGCTAAAGAAAATTGGTCAGAATACTGGACTCTGATACTGATACAGGTTTCTCAGGTCTGCATTCCAGACTTTGCTTCACTGCCAGTATCTGTGTCCTGTATTTGATCTCTCTTTACACATGTCAACTTAACTTTTATGTCTCTTGAATGTGGAAATTTCCACAGATGAATGTACTTCATTTACAGTAATGATTCACAGTAATCCCCCTCATCTTCGCAGTAGTTTCTCCAAAAATCATCGCTCATTGAGCCAGGAAAACAGATGCATATAGCAAGGATACCTTGATATAACAGTCTTTTGCCATATTTTGTAGGTTAATAATATGTAACTTGTCAATATATCTGTCTTTGAAAGACCTATGATTCCAAAATACAAACTCCAGCACAGAAGGCTAGTCCAGAAATTGTGCAAATGAATCAAGAAGATTGCTGAAAAAATAGCAAAAGTTAAAAGAGATACACAAGTAGTATTTGTGGGCTAGAGGAAATGACTTACAACAAATGGCTTAGCTCAGTCTTTTTTATCTTTTCAAGAAAATTTGAGTTACCTTGATTGTATTGTATAAGTACTTTCACAGGCAGAAAATAGCAGTTTCTGGGGTGATTTTTAACCTCATGGAGAATAGCATAGTAAAAAATTAAAGCCATGGAAATTCAGATTAGAAATATTGCATAGATGTTTAACTGTGCAGATGGTCATCCTAAGGGACAAAGTTCTGAAGGCAGCAGTGGACTTTCAGTCTTTTGAATTCTTTCAGCTGAACTCAGATACCTACCTGGAAGATGTGTTTTTGACAAAGACAATTTATTGTACTCAAGAGGGAGTTAGCTGAAAGAAATGTAATGGTGTGTGATTACAGGACATCAAACTAGGTCACTTAATGGTCTCTGCAATCTTTATGCTTTATGAATCTATTTGTTCCTGTTACATTGTACAGAGATGCATAAACCCATCCCAGAAACAAAATGAGACCAGTCTGAAATATTTTCCCTTAAAATTTTTTCTGGTGCTTAAAACATGGGACCTAGAATTGTTATGGACCACTAGGTTCATTGATTCTAGTCTCCTGTTTTGACATGTCACAGTATTTTATAATCATTTTGGAAACAGTCCCAACTATTCCTACTCAAAGGCTGTTTCAGAGCCTCACTGCTCTGCTGACTGAATTTCCATCCCTCAGCTATTCATGGCTACCTTACACCTATTCATTTTCATGACAGCATTGTCCTTCAGCTTATGCTCCTGATGTATGTGAACATATTTATGTAGAACACTCATATCTCTGCTCACTTTTCAGCTAGATTGGTGGAACTGCAAGTTTTTTGTCTCTGTTCCCCTATTTACCCCTGCAGGCCTTCTGTACACTTGTTTCAGTCTGAGCTTATGAGTGTTGAAGGATGTATGTATTGTTTGCTGTATTTTATTGCCTTTTTTCTTCTCCATCACTGCTCTCCTGTTCCTTTTTTCTCCTTCACTATTCTCGGTTCCTTGATCTGACCTATTTTTTATTCTTCTATTGCTTCTATTCACTTATTTCTTTCCTTTTTATCCATCCACTCTGCTCTGGTTCCTTATCCATTATATCAACCTGAAGTTTTAGAAGTGCCATTCCAGATTAAATCAAATTCTAGAATTAGACTAGCATCCTGTGTCCAACAGTGGCTGGTGGCCATAAATAAGTAGGTGAAAATATTTTGTTATACTTCTGCGGAAACTTTCCTAGACTCTGGTAAATTATGATTCCTGGGTTGGTGATGTCTTTGTATTTCATAACTCAATCAAGAAATCAGCCAGCCATTTACTGAACTACTGTCAACTTTACCATAACATTCAGCAGCAAAGTGTTTCCAGAGTTACATATTTCTTTACGTTACTTTTGAATCTAGTTGGGTTTGATATCACCTAGTTCTTATATTGGAAAAGACATTGAACAGCTCTTCACAAACCTGCTCTCTTTACCAAACTGAAAAGTACTAGTCTATTTAGTTTGATTTTGTACTGAAGCTATTATTTCAGTTGTTTGGCTAACCTTCTTATTCTTTTCTGTTTTCTTTTTCTTCTTGTCCTTTTTCAGAAGAAGGTACTGCAACTATACAGAGTACTCCAAGAACAGGTACACATTTCCTTTATTCATTGAGATTATTATGTTTTCTGCTCTGCTTTATTTTATCCCCAGAGTTGCCTTATAGTCTTTTCTCTTCTTTTCTGAAGAGCTTTGAAGATCTTTTCCTAAGTGGTAACAATCAATTACCACTCAGAACATATGCAGAGTCAATTACTCTGCATATAATGTTAGAGTTGTTTGTTTCTATGTCATTTTACATCCATTTTACACTGAATATCATTCTGCTCCTTCACTCTTCTGTATCAGTCAGTCTCATAAGGCCTTCCTGCGCATTCAGTCATTGTCTTTAATATTCCAAATACTTTGAGGTATCAAACTCTGTCACCTCAATATCCATCAAGACTTTCCACATCTTTCATTAATATGGTGAGCAGATTGTACTCCGCTTGCAACTTCCATATATGCAGAAAACTGATCATTAATTCCAACCTTTTAATGGTTATTCAGCCATGTGAAGGACTTGTTTCTTATACCATCATAGAATAATTTCTCGAAGAGAATTTGATGATGAACCTTCTTGAATGCCTTTTGAAGGTCTAAATAGACTTTATGAATAGGATGTCTATCCTCTCTAACACTTTGTATGTTTTTTATAGCTATATGATGCATAATGTAACTCAACAAAAGTTTTCTTGAATTCCCCAGTGCCTGACAACTATCTATGACTTCCCAATTCTATTTTTTATCATGATTGGCACTGATTTGTCTGTGTAAGCATCAGGTGTATTGGTCTGTAGTTATTGGATCCCCCTAACATAATTAAAAAATAGCACTGTATTCTGGTTTTCTGGAAGTTTTATGTGAGAGGTTACAAATCTGAGTTACTAGTTCAGTTACTTTACTCTACTGTTTCTTAGGAACGCCTGGGTGAAAATTGGCTTGTGCCAGTGATTTGATATTACTGCCATTTTTTTTCTTTGAATATTCTACTTACATTTCAATTTACAATTTATTCTTCCATGGCATCTCCCATGCCATGGAAAATTGCTCCATAATGCCAATCTTAACATTAATCCCTAACCCCTAGCACAAGCCCCAAACCCTATCACAAACCAACCACTAACCCCATTACAAACCTTATCCTAAGAAAAACTCAACCCGTAATAAAAGCCCCAAATCCCTAATCCTAAACCAAAACCAAACCCTAACCTCTAACCCCCATCCCCTAATGCATGCTGTAACCCCAAATCCCTAAGTCTAAACTTAGGGATAGCATTAGGATTAGGGTTCAGTGTAAGAGTTTAGTTTTGTTTTTGTGTTTGTGTTTAATGATAAGTTGAGGTTTTTATGTAGTGTTCGGGTGAGGGTAACAGCATATGGCTAAGGATTATTGCCAGGTTTAGTATTAGGGCTTGCAATTAGGATTATGGGTTTGGGCAGAATAGAACTAGGGTTCAGGATAGGATTAGGTTTAGGAGTTATGTCTATGCTTGCAGCCAATGATTTGGGTTACAGTTTGGCTTTATGTTTAGAGTTCAAGGACAGGGTTTGAGTTAGGGGCATTTATGTTTGGAGCTATGGTTTACTGTTAGTGTTCAGATTTCAATATTGGGCTAGATAGAGTTCAGTGACTGGGTTTGGGTTAGGATTTGGGTTTGGCTTTAGCATTATCATTGGGTTTAGGGTTAGGGGTAGTTTTTAAGGTTAGGGTTTAGGATTAGGGTAAGGCTGTTGTTATGCTTTAGGTTTAGAATTTGTGTTTTAGTTAGGGTGTAGTTAGGCTTAGACTGATGAGTAGGATTAGGGTTAGTTTTAAAATTTAGGTTAGATTTAGGGTTTGGGTTAGGGTTATGTTTAGGGCTTGGTTTAGTTTTAGGATTAGCGTTAGGGTTAAGGATTACAGTTACTGTTTGGTTTTGGTCAGGCATTAAAGGTTATTATTAGTCTTATTTTTTAGTGGTTGTTAGGCTTAGAGAGATTACATTTTTAGCATTTGTTTGGATCCCACCAGTTTTTATCAAGACTATACTAAGTTGGAATTATTCTGTTTCTGGATCGACATATATTTGAGGTGAAATAGGCAGTTAAAAATATTCTTATGGATAAGAAAGCCGACATATGCAATTTGGTTTAGAGGAGAAATTATCTCCAGTATGCACCCAGGTGCTGTAAATGTTTTTGTCTATATTTTCCATTAGGGCCAATTAATGAAAAGTTTCAGCAAAAAAGAACAATAAAACTTTTGGAGGTACTGTGTATTAAAGAGCTGTTGGTGTGATAAAAGCAGCATCAACTCAGGCAGAACACAATCAGAAATGCAAGTGATGGCAAGGACCCAGACAGACTATGAGAAGTTCAATCAAGATATTATCCAGCCTGCAGAAATCTAAGTTAATCAGATGAAATCCCTTCTGTCTTCAGAAGGAATACAGCCAGATGACAGCAAAATTGAAATCATGGCCAACATAAACCATCCACCACTAACATAAGCAACAAGAACATAACATTTCTGTAGATACTTGGATTGATTAAAGTTTTGGTGTGGTACATACTTTAAGAAAAAGCCTGGACTGCTTTACAGAATTGATCATTTTGTAGTGATACAGCTTGGATAGCAGTCAAAAAATGCAGCAACAAACAACAAAAAAGCAAGGCTCCTGATTAGTCAGGATATAATTTTCCAGAAACCTAGTCATCATTCAGACAAAGGGATTCTGGAATGGATTAGGAATTTACCTACTGTAAGATCAAGGTCCTGTTTCATGTATATCCTAAGCTTTCATGTCACTCGAATTATTACCAAGGAATACTGGCTACTGCATTTGCAATAGGCTTTTTTTTCTGTGTGAATGTAAAAGAGCAGATTGCAGAACTGTCACTTAGCAGGCATCACTGTGACCCTCTAAACCTCTAAGAGCTTTACTGAGCTTGAGGCAAAATGCATGAAATGCTATGACTTGACAGCCATCAACAACTGGACACCATTTCACCTTCAGATCTGCAAGGCATGGAAATAAGTCAAAGTGGAGACTAAGCCACAGTTTTTGGTAGTGTTACATGTTTTGCACAAATATTCTTATTCATGCAAAACACCACCTAAGAATTGCCTGGCAGATATATCAAAACAGGCACATAAGAGACAGCAGCCTCTGTGGTGTTATATGAACATCTGGGATTGATGCTAATACCTTCTGAGAATGTAGATTGTACAACTATCTTTGGATGCTGATACCATGACACACCTGTCCTGCCTACACACAGAGGCTGAAACAGTGGTGATGACTTGATCCAGTGGATTATGACCTCTGGTCCACACAGACCTGTTTGACCTTTCTCCATATTGATTAAGTTTAAATGAGCAAACTGTAGTTTATGTAAGACATTGTTTCACAGGAAAGATTTAAGAATGAAGAATTATTCATGTTATTTAATTACTTACTATTAGTTAATTAATAGTTAAAACTAATTCTGTGAGCTCACCAGAAAATGTCTGGTTGGAAGGGCTCTTTCATACAGTGCAACAGCTTGCTCAGAGTCTGGAATACCAAAATATCTGTACAAGCCATAGTAATTCTGTGCCTCATAAGCAGTGTTCTGGTTCAGCTCGGTGTTCGTGATGTTACTTTGTGATCCCCATGTACTGACACAGCAGTTGTAAAAAAGCTCACTCACAGATTTACCCCATATGATTGTGGGGAACCCTCCCTTTTTCTTCTTTTATTCACTTCTGAAACTGAGATGGTGTTTCTGAAACGATTGATGTATCTCCCAGGTGCTAAGGTCTGATAATCAGTACTTGCTTATGCTGCTTAATACAACACAAGTAAAATCTGCAAAGGTAACACTGTTTCAAACTACATATGTGGAAGGCAATATTGCATCTTTGGACTACTGCTTTGGGCAGCCCTGTAGGTCCTGTGCTTTGCCTGAGCTAATAGGCTTTCCCTCATGCAGAAGGCACTGTCTGCATGCTATGTTTCCTGCAGTGTTCCACCATCGTCCCTTCCCAGCAGATACACCCTTACAGATTGTATGGTGTGCTGAGAATCGAAGATAAAGATATTCTGTTTTCTATTGGCACATACAAACTTTTGAGATGGAAAAGGCCTGCTTTCACACTGGTTTCCATAGACATTCTTCTAACTAATGGAATACAAGCAATTCTAATATTACTAATTACCACTAAAATTATCAGAGAAACTTTCTTAGACTGACATTCACCTGATTGCATGTAGGCTTTTGCAACATTGCAATGTACATTGCAATAATGCAGTTTTAGACTTTGCACTGTAGATGTCTAATGCACTGTTAGTTGCCTAGACTCTTTTTATTGCCAGGTAGAGAAAGAATCTCAGAGTTAGATTCTTCTTATCGGAATGTGGGTATCTAATATAGATCAGATAGTTCTGAAAAGCTGTCCAAAGTTAGAGCGGATGAATCTCAACCCTAATGTTCCCAGACTATTAGTTTATACTATACATGATTTGATGTAACAAAGAAATCTGTGACTGGCATTTTTTTATCATAATTTAAATTCCATGGCTTTGTGGCATCTTTTAGTTTCCCTGTATTAAACTGTGTGAGACACCATAGAAGTGGTTTGTAGTCAAACATGACTTTCGTGTGTTGCTTTTTTCCTGTTGAATATATTGATGAAAGAAAAACAAAAGCATCTTTCAAGTGCAGACAGATGTGGTTGCAGTTCACCTTTCCAGTCCTTTGGATAATGTGTTGCGCATTACAAAGGCCAACACTTATCATGTGTTTCTGCCTATGTGCTATCTTCCACTTATTACTATATAAAGGTTGTCATGTGTAGGTCATTTTATGATGTTAATGTTTATGATTTGATTCTTCCCCTAATTAAAAAAAAAAAATCCACTTCATATTGATTTACAGCTGGTTTTATGTGTCAGTGGACAAAATTTCCACAGTGAATTTCCAAGAAGCATGTCCCTTCCAATTTGTTAGAGGTTCACCATCCCAGGAAGTTTTTATGCCATTATGTAAGGTACATATCCTATCCTATTTTAGCCATAATCTTGCACAAACCTTATCACCATAAATATGAGCCCTAATGACATTTTTCCAAGTCACTGGTCTAGTAGGATTTTACTTGTAACTTTAGGACAAAGTCCTCAAGGGGTGACAGCCAATTACATTGCAATTGTCCAAGATCAGTTACTATAGCCAGGGTCAATTTTGTAAACATATGTTTTCCTGAATTAGAATCTGTAAGTTTTTCTGCCTGGGTGAAATCTAATTTTCTGTTTCACTTCTATACTGAAGAAAGTGTATCTTTCCAGTTTAGCTGTGTGAATGTCAAGCTAATTCTAAAGTAATTATTTTCAGGTACACTTAATTCGTCTTCTATTTCTACTGGCTTAGATCAATGCTTTAATCAAAGCTTCAACGGTTTCAAAGGTTTTCTTGTTGTAGCTAGATGATGTGAAAGAGAGTTGACAGCTTATAACTCCTGTGCATTGGCAGTTCCGAAGTTAGTACATATTCCCTCTACTCCCACATCAGCTGTGTGTGAACTTACTTATGGTAAAAGGAAATTTTTTTCTATGTTATTAACCTGAAATGGGATATAAGAGTAACTGCTGGATGGATTCAGCACTCATTAACATTCACTGTAGCTGTTCGACTGCAAACCTGTTTGAGCAGCCTGGCTTGGGGAGGAAAAAGGAAAAGGGCACTTGTGCTCTATTATTTATGTTTTTCTGTTATATCTGGGGTCCAGATTTACTCCCAGTGAATCCATCAATAATAATTAGCATGATGCCAGTGGAAGGATAACGTAGCCACGTATATGGCCTTTTCTTTCCAAAGTGTTTGTATTTCTCTAAGGTAAGAAATTTCATATACAATGGTCATATACATTTAATGCTTCCTGGTTTAATGTCCTACCTGAACTGCTTGCAAATGGAAGTTACTTAATGTGAGTATCAGTTAAGACGTTGTCATTATATTTACACCAACATTACAAAGTCAGCTCACAGTGAGAAAGTTGTTTCTGGATTTTTTGTTCTTTGCTTGGGATCAATGTTCCTTCATACCGTATCCCTCTTACTGTGTTGGGTTTTTTCTGCACTAATTATTAAAGGCAGTCGAATCAGTCATGGAGAATAAACTATTCAAGGAAGTCAGCCTCTGTTTGCATTTTTGAATGCAGATAGGCTTTGTAAGTGCACAATACATGACTTAGTATCTTTTCATGGAGTGCTTGTAAGTTGTTCTCATAAACTATTAATTTTCTTTGGTGTGGAGACAGTCACAACGGTTCCACTGGACCATTTCTCTCTGCCTGCACAAGTTAAGCTTTCCAAAACAGGAGCAAGTAGCATGTAATGAAACATTGCTGTTACAATTGTGTCTTTCCGAGAAAGCTGTATGCTAAAGATTTTGAAAAATCAGGAGCTCCTTAGTCATTTCAGTAAGTGGATGAACCAGCATTTAAATGAATGACAAATGGTTCAAGCCATAGTCTCATGCATTTTTTCCATTCACTCATGGGATAATTTAGCAACCTTTCCATATGTCACTGAGGCAGCTCTAAAGATGTAGACATTTTGAACAAGCAGGATATAAAGCTTCCTAAAGAGTATCACACATTTCCTTTGGCTTTCAACCGTTAAAAAAATACCATAGAAGCCCTCCACACGGCCAAGACTGTATGGTGCCTCCAGACTCCTTTTGTGTTAACCAAAGGCACACCCCCTCACCCTACCCTAGTCTAGATACCTCGTTTAGGATAAGATAATTTGCTGCTGGTGTTAAGTCTGTCTCCACTGACTGTGAAGGCTTCCCAGATGATAACTGAACAGTGAGTGCTTTTTGACAGATAAAATTGGGCAAGACGAATCCCAACTATGTCATGCCCCAAGAAATTAACAACTGACATTTGTTTTACAGGGCTCCTGTGGCTTCACAGCCTCTCCAGAAATCCCGCCTGGTGCTCACTGTTAGAAGGGATTCTTTTTTCCTAACATACAACTTGATTCTCCCTTGTTGTAATGTGAGACTCTTTGTTCAACTAGTCACATGGGCATGGGAAACATTATTTCCTTCTGTTTAGCAACAGCTTTTTATGCATTTGCAAACTGTTGTCTTTTTCCCTCTGTCTTTTCTTCATCAGGCTAAACAAAGCCAGTTCTAGACTTCATTCTGACTGGTCTCCCTCTTTCTCAACTTCATGAAGACCTTCCAGGAAAAAACAGCACTGCAACATGAACATTGTTCTGGCTAAAGCCTTACCAAAGTAGAGCAGGAGGACTGTTCACTGTTCTTGGAGGTTGTACTCCTATTTGTACGTTCGCCTCTTCCATGACAGGAGCTGACTGGCTTTTTGGTATAATAAACTTCAGATCCTTTCCTACTTGTCCTTACTATGTAGCTGTGCAGTTGTTTAATTGTATCTAGATGCAATTTAATTACATTTTTTCAGTCTGTTTCTCCATTCCATCAAGATCACCTGTTCCTCTAGCACTCATGCAGTTCTTCCTAGTTCGGTATTGCTTGCAGATTGCCACTGTACTCTTTGTGGAGCCAAGCAGAGTTCAAAGCTACCTGCCTGGGCAGACTGAACAGTAATTACTGTTAAAACATGAAAAAATTTGTTCATTTCCCAGTTTCTCTAGCAGAAACAATTTTTAGTTTTCCTGTGCCTCTGCCTGATGAATTGGACAATTCAGTTTCAAGCACCTTCATATCTTCCAAATCAAGATTGACAACCATTCCTTCCATGTGATCTTTTGTTATGACTTGGGATTCAAGGCTTCCCTGAAAATTCTAATCATTTTACAGGGGAAAACATAACTGATTTCTGGACTACTGTAAAATGTGTTAGCAGCCTGAAAGGCCAATAAAGAAGAAGAGGCAAATGTTTGCAGATGACAGGATCTTATTTAGACTAAGGCAGATGGAGACATTTCAGACACCCAAAGATAACAGGTCAGGTAAGCAGGAAACGTGGCATCAGGTGGGATTCTTTAATAACAAATACAAGTTCCAGAGGAATATTGACCACCAAATGTATTCCTGGACTCTGGATTAACTGTAACCGGTAGAAAGAGCTGTGGGTTGCTACAGGCAGCAAATAAAACCTCTTAGCTCAGTGCAAAACCAAAGACAGAACATGAGGAAGAATAAAGAGAGAAGTAAACCCAGAAAGGTTAAAACAACATAAAGCTATTAGGTACATTGACAGAATGCTTGCAGATTCTTCCCTGTGGCAACATGATTTCCAAAAAAAGGGATCCAAGGTGAATAATAAATCCAATCAGAAACAGAAAGATTGAAAAGTGTACAGTGTTCACCCTTTTTCACAAATCAGAAAGAGCAGACTAATTCACATGACGTGATCACAACATGTTCAAAACCAATGAATAAAATCTTTGTAACTGTGAATCTTAATATTTTATACTGTAATTTAGTACAAAGTTTACAAGGAACATTCATTGACCTTTTTGATGACAATATGTGTGGTGGAAAAAGGCTGAAATATATCTAAAATATTGTTTATAAATGTACTGTCTCAGGGCACAAACGCAAAGTACATTAAGAGGGATTTTCCCATCAGACAGTTTTCCCAGTGTGACAAAGCATCCTTTTAAAAATGTATCAAAAGTGAAACAAGAAGAGTGGGCAAGACTCAGAAAAGCTTTACAAGCAAAAAGAGTTTTCCCCAACATTAACAAGTGCAAGATATTGTAGTCTGGACCAGTAACTTATTACACACAGTTACCAGAGTGTTTGCACTGCTATAAATCAAATTGCTGGAAGTCTCTATAGCAATGTATTTCTAGTCTCATATAAACCCACTGCAATCAGTCATTATTTCTATAGGAAGCTTTGTGAGGGAAGAAGAAGAGGCTCAGAGGGGTATTTGGAGAAACACTGCTGGATCTGGGCCAGGGTTGAACTGAATACAGTGAAGGTAAGGTAGCAGGGATGATAGCACAAAGGTGTCCACTAACGTAGAGGCAGGCAATAGCAGCCTGAAGCCTCTCACTGGTTCCAGCTGCCACTGCTCTCTAGAAACTGACTTATATCCAAATCCACCCCCAGCTTGGGACAAAATTAGGAGGCTACAAGCATTTCCATCACTGGCACCAGGGAGGAAAGGGGATGCAGAAGTCTCTGCAAAGGAGAAAAGAACAAACACTGAAGTACCGCTCACTCTGATACTACAAAAGTCTTTACCAGAGTTCTATCAGTGTTTACGCACGCGTGCTCTTGACAGTACATCTGTCACTCCCCAAAGCATCTAGATTTCTGTGCTGCCAAGGTTTGCTATAGACATAAATCTCCACTTAGAATAATTATTGTCTGATTAACGCTCAGGAGAGCCAGCACTGATCTGTATGGAACAGAGAGGAGACATTCTTCCTCACTTCATAACAAGCTGCATCAGGCTCGTGAGACTGTTAGATTAAGTGCTGAAGCTTATACAAGTTTGTGCAGTTCATTAGAGGACTCCGAGTCACCGTGCTTCTGTTTCATTGCCATCCCCAACCCCTAACCTCTTCAGCTGGAGAAGCAGGAAAAACTGTGCGACAGGAATGAGCCATCTTCACACCAGAGATCAATCAGAAGCTTCACACATAATCAATGCTTATTACAAATGACAAAGAAAGGCGGGGGGGGTGGGTGGGGTGGGGGGGGTGGAAGGTGTTGCTAAAGATCATGACAATACCTTTAATATTTAGGTAGTAATTCACCTATCTGGCAGAAAATTGTTGGAAGCATAGGACTGACGGAGTTTGGAGGGAGGGGGGCATAAACCAGATTCAATCCTACGATTAGATTGAAATTTGTGATACTATACATTTTGTAAAGTAAGTGTACAGCATGCTATTGGGATTGTAGGAGTAGATGACATAATAATGTGTCCTTGCAACTGAAAAAATGAAAGCATGTATTGTTAGGGCTGAATCAAAACATAAACATTTTATTTTTTTTCCAATTCAGGCATTTGTAACAAAGGCAGCAACAAACATAAGGGAAGCAAAACACAGAGCATTCGTGACAAAACCAAAAGGTGTAATAGTTAATGCTGTTCATGCGTATTCAGGCTGCCTCCACCTAGTAACCACTGGTTAAGATCCAAAGATCCGGTTTCTGGTTATAGCTGTCAAATTGAACTGTATCTACCAACCAAATGAGTCAAAGCAGGTCACATCTTCCACCTCCATTGGGGGTGCCATTACTACTAGGCTATGCATTAGTCTTGGTAAGAGACAAATTATTTTGCTGACATTTTTGCACTCTGTATAACTACAGTTATAAATACTTATTGAAGCATGAAAGTGTTTAACTGGAGGCTTCGGGAAAAAGGCTCCCCCCACCCCTCCTAGTGCAGGCAGTGGGGCCATGGTCCCTTGCAACCCCTCCAGCAGTATCAGCAGTAGAGTTGCTGCTGGAAGCAAGGACCCGAAATGGAGCCCCACCACATGGCTGGCTCATTCATCTGTTCCTTTTCTCTGTCCTGTTTAAGGAATAAATATTTGGTTTGATTCAAGAAAAGGTTTTTGAGCCTTTTCCAGAAAACTAAGAGCCTGGCAAACTGGAAGCTGTTGGAAGACTGAAGTCAGTTTAAATGTTTTTGTGCAAGGAAGGCAATGGAACCGGGGCTGCCCCCTCTTCTGGCTGAGAAACGGTGGCACTAGTGATGGCAGCTCAATACCCTGCAGTTATATATACAGTTCGACAGTGATTGATCACTTCCTAATGACTAGAAGAGGCAAATCCACACTCAGCATCCAATATTGTTCAATAAACCACCACTTTAGTGCCAGAAGTGAAAGGAGACAAGAAAACAAATTCCTTCTTGTTTGAGGTACAATGGTACTTGCAGTCTAATCTATTCCTAGTTAGCACAACATACATATTTCCACGGTATATTTTTCAGCTGGAAGCTGACAGGGAAAAAATATAAACCCTCTTCTGATACTTCAGATTTGTCTACTCAATAACATTAAATAATTTGGCATATTGTCAGAAAATGAAAAATAACCCTTGATCTTTAGCTGTTTTGTCACTCTGTGCTACCTAGATGAGGATTACAACCCTGGTAACTGGCAAAGGAGCATGGACTGCTTATTTTCTGTCAATGTGGTTTAGAAGTGACCGATTCTTGCTGCAGCAAAATCTTGACTGTCACCTTCCCATGTCTTCTTTTCCACTACTTCAAACTACTGCATAACACTGAAAAGTGTCTTCATAAACAAGTAAAAATGGCTGTTAAAATACACTCTGCAAACATTACTTACAACATCGGAGGGGGGGAGAAAACTATTCTTTCTACTTTAGTATTTTGTTGACATTTTAGAACCTTGAAAGATGTCTCACCCTGTGTGAACACTGGCAGTTTTTCTGAGGTGCCTTTTTAATTAAAAAAACCCCAGCATATGGCTTTAGCAAGAGCCAACCAAAACAATGTGCAAATGTGTTTATGTGTGGATGGCTGTATTCCAAAGTTCAACAGTGCTAAATTGGCAGCATTTTCTGAAAAGATAAGATTTACTGTTTGGAAACAGGATGAAAGTTTAAGCTTTTGCATTCCGATTACTAGCTAAAAGGAGATCGGTTTGGTTTCCATTTGCTATTTTAGTAGTGCTTTATTTTTCTTAATTCCTTTGCTGCAACTCTGCGGGCATAGCATAATACTGTCTTCAAGGTTTAAGAGCTAAAGCTTGTTCAAAATGAAAGCACTGGGGGAGGAAGACTTCCAATGTATGGGCTAGGAAAGTGATGTTGCTCCTATTGACACAAACAGTGCATGTTCAGACTCCAGAAAATCTGTGCAGTTTAGGTTCGCTGAGGTTTGTCGGTGATTCTAGACTGGAGTTGGTACCCAGTACGTACAGCCTTTGATAAGAAATAGCCTCCATTTCTCAAAACTCATGCTGTTATATGGGTTTCTGTTATACTTGATAATAGCCTAATGCAAACTGCTGCACTATACAAATAATGAGGACATATTATGCTAACAATTAGATTGTCTGCAAAATGGCCCAACTCTATTTGCATGATAATGAAATGGTCCACAAAAAGCAAACACCCCAGAAAATGAGACTTTATGCAAACTGTCTGATACTATGTGCTAGTTACAGTCCTTAGATCAAGTCTGTTTTTTGAAAATGGCTAACAACTTTTACCAAGTCAAGGATCATGGATAAGCATTACAATGGAAAACAGAATATGAAATTAAACTTAATTATAAACTGAACAGGCAACAAGAAATTAATTTGTTTTTTATAATAAGCCAAGAATGTTAAATCTATAGAACAGATTCTATAAGAGGAAAAAATGCACTGTTATTTTGTGTGTACATTGAAGGCAGACTAAAGCTCTCTTCCAAACAGACAGAGCTGTGCCACTACAGGTGCTGCACCACCCAGTGATATTAGGGAGACCTAAATGACAGAAAAGCAAGATCCCAGAGCTGCCTTTCTTCCCCATGTTTTTATCCTTATGTGTTAATAAATGAAAAAACTATGCAATCTCACCTCTCTAAGTGTCCTAGCATAGGAAAATCTTCATGTTTGCATTAGAGAACAAAGGGTCTTTGTAAAGTGTTTCTCCATTACGTCAGTGATTTCTTGGAGGGTACATACCACTACTGTCTCTGGGGCAAAGAATCTTTTAACGCAGCAAGGGACAGAGGCTTGAAACGCCAGAAGTACTGCTGAATATAAAACATGGCTGTATCCTGCTTACTTTACGCCCTAATTTTATGGCTGATATTGCACTCATTACCAAAGTCATCAATCAAGAGTGGACACTATAAAAGCTTTGTGCAAAATGCCACTCTGTCTCAAAGAGTTTATATGGGCTTACCCATATATGTATATGACCTTGGATATGAACTTGAAAAAGTAGCTGTTTTAAAAGCATACCTGCAAAATCTAACACCAAAAAGCTAGAAAGTGTCTGAAGGATGATTCCCTATCTAGTTTTCACAGCAAGAGTGGTTGGGCACTGGAACAGGCTGCCCGGTGTCTTTAAAGATGTTGTTGATTTTAAAAACTCAGGAGGATAAGGTCCTGAGGAACCTGTTCTAGCGCTGAAGTTGGCCCTGCTTTGAGTAGGAGATTGGGCTACAGACCTCCAGGGTTCCCTTCCAACCCAAATTATTCTGTGATTCCAGGATCCTTCCTGCCTGTGTGAGTATATGCTGTAAGTCTTTAGACATGGTTCTCCGCTAGTTTTAGAGCAGACGCCTTCCTTGCCAAGAGCTAGCCCGTGGCTGACTGCTGTTAGCCGGAACCTTTTTGTGGCAATCACTGACTTTGGATCAGGGCCTTGCAACACAGAATATATAGTGCTCAAGGGAGGAACCAGCTGTCCTGTATGTCTTTTTATACTCATTCAGCATGTGGCTGCATGCTTTGTTTACTGAATCACATCCAAATCCCTCTTTGACAGTAATAATAATGTCTTCATGGTTTTTTGTGCACTTATCGCTATGCTTAATGAATTCATCTTTATAAGCTTTAAGTGACATCTTTATACTGTCACAGGGAATAGCAGCATTGTTTCTCATTTTTACAGATGGGAAGTGCTGCAGACAACAGGACAACTTGCATGTATAAAGTATCTGCTCAAAGCCCTTACTGATTGTGGACTTGAGCCTTGAGTCCATCAAGTTAAGATAAGCAGCCTTGGGAATGAATGCCATATCTAATCCCAGGATGTGCACTGTAAGGCACATCTGCCTCTTTTCCAGTAGGGTACAGAAATGTTCTGAAATGGTTTCAGTTAGAAGGGCTGTGCCATTTCACTAATTACCTCATCTTTGAAATTGTTTTAGCCTTTTGTTAATTAGCACAGGAAGACCTGTGAGTGACATTATGAAAGCTACAGAAAACCAATTATATTTCAAGTAGCTAAAGTGGAATTATATTTGGATTTTTTGTTAAATTAACGTTATTCATATTGGCAGGTCAGAGGTGAAAAGAATAGAACCCTGCAAAAGAAAGAGCATAATTTTTCACTCAATTTCTGAATATAAAAGTCTGAAACAGTGCCACAAATCAAAGTGGTCTCTCCAAATGCTGCATTTTAAGCAGTCCTCTCCAGATGTGGTGTTCAAAAAGATAAGTTAGTCTCATGATCTCTCCTTTCTTTTTCAGCTAATATAACTGAGAAACAAAGGTATGGGAGAACCACCCATTGTCATGATAGTCTGAAAAGTGATATTTTGTTTTTAGGTTTAGCGGAAAGATTTATGCAAGGCAGAGATATGTTCATGGTATTAAATTCTGTTTCAGACTGAAGTCACATCTTGATTTTAAACACTGGACACTCAGATATTTGGAGAGGTTTGTGGCTCATATCAACTTCTTGTAAACACCGTGAGCAAACAGAAAGGTCTGTGTCTCTCTTTTCACACACACATACACCTGTATGCCTATACAGACATTTTTGCCTTGCTTATTTCATCAAAGAGCAACACAAGAGTACCTCCTGCTATGGCTCAGAAGTATGATCCTGAAATGTTTGTGTCAGAGGAGCACAAGAGGATGCCTGTTGAAAAGATTGAAATCAATGGTATAAATATTGATTTCCATGGGGTCAGATTTCATAAATTAAGGGCAGGCAGCTCCAGTCTAAACATGGCAGAGAAGAGGGAAGAAGAGGGGGAGAGGACGCGGAAGCAGGAATGTGCTCCCCAGTAGCTGGAGGGGACTAAAGCCCCCCCAAATTCCTCCTTCTCCAACTCCAAGTAAATCCAGGTCTGCTTCCATGGCAGAGGTTGTCGCAGTAGAAGCCGTCTGTTTTAACTCAAAAAAAGCAAGGGGGTATTAATCACAGGCATTTGTTTTAGACCGTTAACTTTCAGATCACAGCCATATCATAGCACAGCCCAAGTGCTAATCCAAGGCTAGTGGAAATGTAAGCACCTCGATACTCTACAGTGCATTTGGAAAGTGTCTGAAACTTGATTTGCCTAATCACAGACTTTAAAGTAACTTCTTCATATTCACGTTTTAGCACTGAAAAAAATGTGGAGAACGTAAACAACCATCTCAGCCATTCCCTGTCTTTCCCTTTCTCTTATGTTTTTGGTCTGCTTCCTTTCACCAGGAAATGTTGGTTTATGCCCTAGATAATAAAGTGTGGATGAAGAAGAATAGTTCCTTAGTGTTTCCCTAACTAGCAGTCACTGCTGACTAGCAGAAGTTTCTGTACATCACTCTTGCAGAACCTGGGAGAGTTACTTCAGCCATGGAGAGAAACAAACATTGTTAACAGGAAAATAAGACAACTGGGAGTATTATACTGAGCTAAATCATCCTGTTATAACAGTACTGTGGTATTGCAATTGAGCACCAAAAATAATCAGGGTATTATTTCATCTAGTTTTCTTTATTTTCCACCTACATGGGGCATTTTTATTTCTGTACAGTGTCTCAATCTGATCAAGAAAAAAAGTATATGATCTGCTTAGTTCTTTTAAAAAAAAAAGAAGAAAAAAATAGGGATATTTCTTTGTTCCTTACCGTCTTAAATACAATATTTCTGTGTCTATGCTGTTGGCAGTATTCAGCTGTGAGAGTTTTCCCTGCCCCTCAGGACTGGTCGTGTGGATTCATTCATGTCTATATTGCTCAAAGCACTCAGGAGAGAATTGCTATGTCCATATTGCTTTCCACTTCAAGGGGTATCTTTCTCTGTACCACATCACAAAGAGCTTTGTGCCTACTCATTGAGATGCCTCTCTAGCACAAGACACAACGTGCTCACTGCTTATTAGCTCCCTGTGTGACATGTGACTGCTTCAGTAACCTCCATAAAGGGGTGCAGCCAGGCAGTCTATGTCTGCTGCCTACAGTAAAACCAGGCTGCCCATTGTCTCTCTTGTTGCTCTGCAGGCTGCTAGTAACTCTGATACTTTGGCCACTGCTGCATTTTGCCAGACAGATTTGGCACCTGTGCAGGCCATTAGCAGAACTCTCACTGTCTGAAATGGCATCTGGCAAGTCGCTAGCGTGCCATATGAGCAAGACATCCAGGAGATGCAAGCTAGCCACCAGAATGACTGCTAGAAATGCAGTGTGTCACTCCTGGTCAGCAGCATCAGACTGGTGGGCTGCCTGAGTCTTCCCACAGCGAGGAGAGATTTGGGGACTAGAAAACCAGTCCCCACTGCTCTGCACATGGGATAGGCTGGATGTGCCCTGAGGATCCCTCTGAGCAACTTGCGAGGACCTGTCACCTCCAGCACCCTGCACCACTGTCCTTGTGAGAATCTTCATTCATACCTAAGGAGAAGTCATGCTCAATATAAGGGTCTGGCTGGACCTCCCTCTTGCCAGTCAGTCCACAGTTGGTCTGATCATGACAGAAGACTGTGAAGCCTTTGCCAAGACCATCTTTTCACAAATCATCCATGTTGCTTGCCTTCCTGAGATGGTAATAGCTTTTGCCCACTTCAACCATGACCATGTTGCCCACAATATTCCTATGACAACATTAACTGCAAGCAGTACCACTTAGTCATCCTGCAAACCATGGTAGACCACTGAGGAGACCTTCTGCACAGCATAAGTGGAAATTTCCAGCTGTGGAATACAGGTTGAGCTCTGAAATCTGGCATGCGCATATGTCCAGACGCCTGCAAAGTGGCAAATGCTGAGGAGAGGCTGGATGCCAATATCTCCAGGACTGTACAAAGCGCTGGCCACATTTGGCAGAACCTGTGTGAGGATAGTATTGCCTTTCCTTATAGATCAGTTTCTGCAGGATTGGGCCTTCCAGTTTTTGTATGTCCAGCCTGAAACTGCTGCCATAGTTGGACGTGAAGCAGAGAAGACAGAAAAACATAAAAGTTCTCTGCTTCTGGTTATGTGACTATAGGAGTCTGTTCACTCATTGTCACAGCAGAGTCTGGAGAGGCCATACAGTGGGTGCATCCAGTCCTCACAAAGCACATAATACAACACTTTAATGTAGCAAAAATGTACCATTCACACTCTAGAAATCAAAGGACACGTAAAGAAAAAAACCTATTAACTCACATGATGCATCCTGGACTTCACTTGCAAGACCATTCAGGTTGATTGATCATTGTAAGGGTATGGGGAATGTGAGAGCATCTGCTTCATTAAGTTACCTCATTAAGAACTATTTATTATAAATTAAATAACAAATAACAAGAAAAGTGATTAATTGAACACACAGATACACAAATCTGATGGGTAGGTGATACTGGAGACAGCAACGAAAACCAGAACTGCTCAGACAGTGGGTGATAGGCCACTGAAAACTTCTCAGGCACAGTCTTGAAGAGAGTCAGACTGAGCCTTGTAACTGGTAAGAACTCAAGACTGAGTATTATGGGATGCTTGAGGTGCCCTGTGGACGTTGCAAAACTTATTATGGAAAGCCTAAGGGAAGGGCTGAAGGCAGAGAAATTGGTTTCAGGGTTGATCCAAGAGGAATAATCTTGAGAAAATAAAGGGCAAGAAAAGGAGCTGGTTATGTGTAAACAGGCTGCCCAGTCAGTTAGCTTATCTGACTGAACCCTGTGCCTGATCATCTCAGTCTATCCTATCTTCCTAGTAAATCATTTTTCTGAACAATTTTTCCTGTTTAAACCCACTTTTTTCCTATGTGTGAAGTGCTGTAGGGTCTATATGTCAGTGTCTGGAGACACCCACATGCAAGAACATTCTGGGTACCTGCAACTGGAGAAAAGACCTCAGGCCACAGGGCCTGTAGCTCTGTGCTCAGCAACTGGAGGGAAACCAATGTATGTGTATACGCAAGGGATAAATGCCAGGAACTGGAAAGAACTAAGTGTGGTTATTTTTCCCCAGTGAATCTAATCCTGTGTGTATCTCAAGGTCAGAACCACTGGGTCCAAGTGTAGATATTAGGAAGGCTGAGGGAGCCTGTGACAGTATTTGAGGGATGTGTGATTGTTAGGGTGATTGTAAGATGAGTGTGTGTGTGTGTGTGTGCATGCATCTGCTTTGCTAGTGAACATCAAGCTGGACAAGGCAGTGTGCAGGAGACCTGTTTACCAGGTAAGGGGGCCCAGGGTCTGGGCATGGATATTAGACACACTGATACCTGAGGGATCCATGAAAATGAGTGTGCTTGTAAGTCTAGAGAGTGGCGGTGTGTGTGATTTCACAAACGAACTCCAATCCTGATCAGCCAGAGAGGAAGGACAGGACTGGATTGGTACTTCTCTACTTCTGTTTTATGTGAGTTCTGGGGGTGGTACCCGAATGCTGCTAAGAGCAGATAGACTGTGGCAGCTGTGTTAGTGTGCTCTGCGTGTGTGTGTGTGCGCGTGCCTGTCTGGGATACACACTTAGGCTCCCTTCTGGTCAAATCTGCAAAAAAGAACAGCAGTGTCCACAGCCATGGGAATAGGACAGAGCGACCACGGGGGTCTCAGTGTGCACTCGCTGGGTTTGGGTGGCTGGGAAGGAGGAATTCTTGGGTCCAGGAGTCCATGCGAGGGAGCAACATTCCTAACATCCATTAGTAACCACCACAGTGTCTGTGAGTTGAGCTGCTGCTCCAGCACCCATCTCAGAATCACAGCATCACTGAGGTTGGGAGGGACTCCCAGAGATGATCCAGGCCAAGCCCCCTGCTCAAAGCAGGTCCAGCTGGGGCAGGCAGGGATTGCCTCAGAGGTGCAGTGCCCATTGGAGCATGTGATGCTACCCCAGGAGCTCCAGGAGGGTCACAAACATGTGGGGAGCTAAACAGCTTTAAGTTGGAACTGAAGCAATTCAGGCAGCAGAGGTGGTATCCAGGCAGCTGAGCTTCTCCTTACGAAGTGGGAGCACTGCTGTTTCAGTATTGCTCGATGGAAAGCTGCCCAGCAGAAAAGGACCTGGGGGTACTGGTTGACAGCCGGCTGAAGATGAGCCAGCAGTGTGCCCAGGTGGCCAAGAAGGCCAACGGCATCCTGGCTTGTATCAGAAATAGTGTGGCCAGCAGGAGTAGGGAGGTGATCATGCCTCTGTACTCGGCTCTGGTGAGGCCGCACCTCGAATCCTGTGTTCAGTTTTGGGCCCCTCCCTACAGGAAGGACATTGAGGTGCTGGAGTGTGTCCAGAGAAGGGCAACAAAGCTGGTGAGGGGTCTGGAGCACAAGTCTTATGAGGAGCGGCTGAGGGAACTGGGGTTGTTTAGCCTGGAGAAGAGGAGGTGAGGGGAGACCTTTTTGCTCTCTACAATTACCTGAAAGGGGGTTGTGGTGAGGTGGGTGTTGGTCTCTTCTCCCAAGTGACAAATGAAAAGATGAGAAAAAATGGCTTCAAGTTGTGTCAGGGGAGGTTTAGAGTGGATATTAGGAAAAATTTCTTCACTGAAAGCGTTGTCAGACATTGGAACAGGCTGCCCAGGGAAGTGGTTGAATCACCATCCCTGGAGGTATTTAAAAGACATATAGATGTGGCACTTAGGGATATGGTTTAGTGGTGGACTTGGCAGTGTTAGGTTTATGGTTGGATTGGATGATCTTAAAGGTCTTTTCCAACCTAAACAATTCTATGATTTTATGATGTTTGACTGTGTAGTCTTTCCAAAGCTCTGGTGTAGCTGCCTTCTTCTTTTAACTAGAGCAGCTCTGCTTAGTACTGTGGGAAGCTGCACACAATGAGGCAGCAAACCTGTGTGCCAGCAAACCCATAAAGGTCTTGGGCAACTTGTCAGTGGGTAGAAACCTGTGTCATAGTCGCCTCAACTCCCCAGGCAGCTTCCATGCATGGCTGGATGTTACCTAACGTCTCAAAGTACTGGTTTTTTTATGATGTGATGCTGGAGTGGTGTAGCACTCCCTGGAGCACAGTGTGAGGGCAAATAAGCATGGAAGGCCTGCTGGCATAGTTTCAGAGGACTGTGCCAAGTGCAGCAAGATAAACTTGGTCAGTCCTAACCCTACCACCTATATGGTGGGATTTCTGAAGCTCCTTTCCCCACAACTGTCCCAAGTTTGGTCCCACAGGGAGCTGGTTAGATCACTCCAGAGCAGCACTCAGGAACAATTTAACAGTGTGAATAACTAGGAGTCGTGTGTTTGCATTTGCTTCCAGGCAGTAGTCTGTACACAACCTTTCTTTGCAATTGAAGGTTACCAGCAATTTCTTGAAATGCCATTTAAAATTCTTTTTTGGACAAGGAAGTTTGAGAATAAAATAAGTGTTTAAATACTAGAAATAGTAAAAGATTATATTTCTGATGTTGGAAAGGTTATTTACAAATATAGCTGCAGTGATAAGTCAGAATAATGCTGCATGACATTGACATATATTTCATCTCATTTGTAATAGCTGCCATGAGCAGGCCTATTGAGGGAAATGGTGAATGCACCTTGGCATTTCCAGCTTGAAAAGCCATAGTGAAGGATTTATAACCACTGCAATTTTCTAATGCTGTTCTGGAAGGAGAAAAGAAAAAGAATAGTTTAAATAACATCACGATGGAAGTATTTTGTAAAGAGAAATAAAATCATTAACCCATTCAGTCTTTTCAGAGGCTGTGGCAATGTAAGAACGATCCTTTCATACAGTCTGCATTAGCATGCTATAACTCAGAGAAAATGTTAAAAATGTAAGCAAGGCCATGCTATGCACTTCAAATTCTCCCTGGGAAGAGCTAGCATGTAATATAACAGTTTAAACTAGCTCAGTGCCATTTGTTCAGCTAATTTCAGAGTCATAAATACAGAACTCTTCATATAAATGATAATTTCTTAATGCTTATGCCAAAAATTAAAGCCAAATTCTATAAATAATCACTTGAATAAAAATATTATATTTTTAGAAATGGCATGTCAGAGCTTAAAAGCACCAAACTGTGTAAAGAGATGTGTTCTTTAATAATGATATTGTGGCGTCGTTTGTCATCCATTAATTTTTCCAGAACATGTATTAATATTGTAAGAAAATGAGACTTTTTGCCAGCTGTTACTCCAAGAGATACTTCTTGACCTTTAAAGGCTTGATAAGATGTTACATATTTTTAAATGTGGATTTGTTGTGTCTCTCAGAACCAGGTTAGAGACTAGTTAGACCAACAGTTAAACAAGCAGAACTGAGGTGAGCTCCAGAAAGATCTGAACAGGCAACCTCTTTGCCCACCTCTCCTGAAATCAAAAGATTTCATCCAGCTATACCTTAACAGTGTCATTAAAGAGAAGTCTCTGGAGTATCTAGAAGCATGCTGTTCTTCTACTCATAACCTTTCACAGAATCACAGAATCTTTCACACCAAGACTTTAGGAGACTGAATACTGCACTAGCTTTTTTGAGAGCAAGTCTGGGTAACTTGATGCCATTCAGTTTGACAGGGTGTCGAGCAAAACAAACCTCAACTCAGGGAATTTCACAGAAATTATTTTATTGCCAAATAAACTTAATTACTGATTTGGGTATTGAGAAACAGAGACGACTGAAACAGTGGTTTCTTTCTGTCGCTCCTTGCTTCTTACTCCTTTTTTCTGCTGCTCCTTCCTTCTTACTCATTTCCTGTGCTCTACCATGGGTCCTCCACAGGCTGCAGTCCCTTCAGGCTGTACCTGCTCCAACCTGAGCTGGAGACCCCTCCTTCCAAGGTGGGCTCTCCAGCTGTGTACCCCAAAATGTCATATTCCACATCCCTCCTCCTGTTTTTAGCTCTGTGTCCTCTCCTGCAGGTGTCCTCACATCTCCTGTGTCTCCTGCCACTAGCAGGAGCCCTTTCTGTGTCTCCTACCCCTAGCCCTTTCTTAAATATATTTCAGCAGAAGCACTATGTTCTCCTCTGGCTGAAGTTTTGGCATGCAGTGGGATGATGCTGGCTTTTGCCAAGCCAGCTGGAGCTGACTGTGACTGGCACGGGGTGTTTCATGACCTTCTTCCACACAGGGCGCCCCACGCCTCCTGCTACCCAAACCCTACTGATTATGCCCAAAACACAGGGTGAGGGAGTAGCAAGGGCAGGCTGCTCTGCCAGGGGCAGGTAGCCAGGAGCATGCAAAACAACAAAGCAGGCAAAGACATAGACCTCACTAACAAGGGATCAGTCCCACAGACCTGATCAAGGTGAGCCAAGCAGGTCTGGTGACAGTCATCAGGTCCAGCCACGAGTCCAGATCACCTGACAAGTCTCAGTGATGAGGCAGGTCTGAGGTCAAACAGGGAAGCCAAGTCAGCAAGCCACAGCCATGGTCAGGGTCAGGTCCAGACACAGTAACCAGGGTCAGCCACAGCTCAGCACTGTCCAGGAAAGTGCTGAGGCAGGGCCAAGGTCAAGCCAGCAAGTCAAGTCTATGAGTCAGCATTAGGGTCCAGATCAAGAGCAAACATGGCCAGTCACACCCAGGGATGTTCTTCAGGATTTCCCCCATCACAGAGGCTGTTTTATGTGTAGTTGTAGATTACTTTTTCTCAGAAGGGTAAACAATTTGTATTATAGAGGCCATTACTTTCTGTTTTACAAAATTACTTTAATTTTGGTGGAAGTTGGATATTTGATGATACTTGGAACTAACTTCTCTCTGCAGAATAGGGACTGTACTCTCAGCTAGGCAGTAGCTTGATCTTAATGTCCTTGTAAAGCAGTACTGCATGCAAAACACACTTCCTAGGAAGCTACCAGCACCCTAGGAAACTGCCTGACACCATAAACTCCTTTCATAGAGTACGCTGCCTGTCTTTTGTTGATAATAACTTCTCATTGTTGTGATCCTGGCTCGAATTCAAAGCAGTGATCTAGAAATGAAAGTTTCCTCTTATCAGACCCAGGAGTCATTCAGCCTCTGTCTCAGAGATGATGATGTTTAATAGTAATCATTTAATTTTGTAGATTTCTATAAACAGCCTTAATGATGTCATTAGAATTCTCAAGGTTAAAAGGTAGTATTCCCATTTCAGGTTGTCATATTGGCTTATTCCAACTAATTGAATTAATTTGCTGTTTCAGGAGAAAATGAAAAGAAAAGATCTGAGATCTGAGATTACTTATGCTGCTACTATTTTAAGTTTGTATTTCAGAATCAAATGAACTTGCCAATTATTCTGACTGGACATTCTTTTCTCCCTTGACAAATAGTAAATTTGATTAAAATATTTTCTTCTGTCATGCCCCAAACTTTTAATAAGTTTATGTCAGGTTCACAGCATATTTTTAACTGGGAAATGTTTTTTGAAGAGTAGTGTGAAGAAACTGTTAGAGGTGGATAGTGAGGGTAGTAAATGCAACTTGTAATGTTTTGGTCTCACAGCTGGAGCAAAGGAAAGATGGGCTTCATTTCTCTTTCTGTTTCACTGGTTTGGGGACATTAGGGAGGGAGAGACAGATTTGAATGCCATTGTTAATGAATTTATAAAGATATCAAGGCAAACATGCTTCATTCATGTTTTTGATAGTTGCCCAAAAAGGACAGTCTAGCTCCCTTTAAAATCAATAGGTATGCTTCTTTTAGGTCAACTACTCCCGGTGCTAGACAAGATTATTGCTAATGTCCTGTACAGACAGAACTGTAGCGTTCCAGCAAAATGGAAATTTGAATATGTGTCTATGTTATATTGCTGCTCAGATGACATAAAGAGGTGTGATGGTGTCCCACCCCTGGTGCCTATGTTTAACCTCCATGTATGTCAGAGACAACTTAGAGCTCACGCAGTCCTGTGCTAAAATAAAATGAAATAGATTGTCTCTTGTTCATCACACCAGTGAGCTCTCTGCGTCCTCTCTGTGTGCTAATATCTTAATCATCTTCGTTTGTTCACTAGTATTACACTTGAATATCATTGTGCTGCTTGTATCACAAGGTTGAATTATTCATTAAGATGTCTAGAGTAAAGCCATGGTATTGCAAATTCACAAAGTTGCTGACTGTTCCTAGTTAATTTCTTAAGATGACCTTCAAATACAGCATTTATTACCTTACAGTTAGGCTGTGAAAAAAGAACTAGTTTTTGGGCAAACTTTGATACAAACATAGAAATAATTTTTCTGTAGAATAGAGGAGTCAAATACATAAAAAAGCAGCAATCCAGCAGTGGATAATTTGAATTTAAAATGAATTTTCATTTTAGTGTGTGCTGTGTATTTCAGGAAAAGAAAATTGCAGGTATTTTTTTTTCTTTCCTCAGAGCTTTCCTAAAACATAAATGGTACTGCAGACTTAGAGTTTTAAAACAGGGTCAGCAGGTGATTATGGAATTATTACTAGATCCATGAGCAAAAATAAATTATATATGTAAATTTATCAATACTAAAATGCATTGAACCTCTTAATTTCAGCCAATTAGTTGTCCTAGCAAAATAAATCACAGTTTAATACCTTTGAAGTTATTAATTTTATAGCAGTGAACAACATTCACATTTGTTGTCAGTTCCCCCAGACCAGGATACACATAGCCCCGGCTGGCTGAAAAAAGCGTCATTTGTTTCACATTTTAAAAGACATTACTAAAGAGCATTAAATAAATAGCCTTCATATTGCACTAGGAAATCTGAAGGTCCAACACCATGTCTGTAGTCCATAAGTTATTTCCACTACAGTTACGATCTGATGTAGCTAAATCAGTGCTAGCTTGGATAACCCCACCAAGTGACAATCAGACCTTCTCATTGCATTACAGGTGTATCCCAGGTTTGCTTCCTTTCTTCACCACACTACTCAGCATTACTACTTGCAACGCCAACCTCTTCCAGTCTCTAGACTGTAACTGGAAGGACGTGATGTGCTGTAATACCTTTCCTGGAAGAACCATCTATCAATCTGGTTCTGGCCAAGACTGAAAACTGATGGTGTTAACATTTTGATGCTGTGTTCAAAAATTAAAAAGCTGACTGATCTTTGCTTACTGTTGCTGACAGTCTTAGCACTGTTTGAGTTGCCTCCATCAGCTGACCTGGGTTGTTTACTCAGTTTTGTGTGTTGACTGAGGTTATATGTATTTTGGGCTAGACATTGTCATTCTGTATATGGCTAGCTGAGCTCCAATCCACAAGTTCAGTACCAATACATGTCATCAGTATAATTACACCAATTTAAAATGATCCTCAAAAACGGAAAATATAGGTCCTGAGTCACCTGATCAGACTTTGAATTTAGCCCTACTGTGAGCTGGGAGTTGGACCAGATGACTCCAGAGGCTGCTTCCAATTTAAATTATACTATGACATCTGGAGTGTTCTTGCCTCAATTTTATATTATATCAATTTTATATTTACTTGCCCATAACTATACTTATTCCCACAAATTAAATTCATTGCTTATAATAGCCAAGTTTATGCATATCACAGCAGTATGGTGGCTGAAAAGTGCTGCTAAATGTGCATTACATCTTCATTAAATAGTAACTGTGCTGTTACTTTGGTAGAAATTTAAAGGTGTAGGAAAAGTGTCTTTACCTTCCAGTAAAAAAAAAAAAAAAAAAAAGAAGGTTTATTTCCCTGTAGATCTTAGTGACAATAAAGCCATATCTGAAGTTTGGAGAACTAATTAAGATCTCACTCTTGTCACAGGACATCACAGGTAGAATCTAAATACAACTTTTCTTCAATATTCTTTTATACTGAATGGGGACATTTTACTTTTTCACTAACAGCACCTGACATAAGCAACAGAGGTTGGTGAACATTACAGAATCTGCTAGTCATATTTGCTTGAATTTCTGAATGTGTTCACTTCTACTATGTTTGTATACCACTTTTCACACATGGTTTCTATGAGCGTTCATGGTACTGTGCATAGTGTATAAGACCCCTTGAAGACACCACAATGAAATCACTGCCAGCAGTACTTAAAGCACTTAACTTTATTTTAACCAATATGACTGCTTAAAAAGTGTCAATATCACAGTCATGTATCATTACGGGTTTTAGATATCTTAAATGAATCTTAAATTGTAGATATTCTCAGCAGAAAATGTTGCATAATTCTCACATAGGTAAAAGAAATGCTGTCATGTTCTTCCATGTGCTCAATGACAGGCAGTAAAACTTTAACTTTTCAAAGATCAACTACTTGTAAATACTCTCTAAATAAACTAATTATTTTGTTTGTTTAACATATTCAAAGAGATTCAAAGATATGAGAATTCATGTTGGTTTGATATTAGAGAATTTGGACAGGGTTAAGGAACATAGTGGTTAAATGCTATTGAAATGTAAATGTAAATGAAGTATGTGAATAAATTAAAATGAACATGATGCTCTTAGTGAATTGCTTCCTGGACATAGATCCAAGATGCAAGCAGTGCTTGTCATTCATCCTGTGCTGGAGTTCTATCGTAGTTTCATAAAATTAACTATTTTCATTGTTGAAATAGAATAAATTCAGATTCTGCTTGGTTTTGTGCAAGCACCTTTCCCCTACAGTAATTTTAACAGCTTTTCAGACAAAACCTGATGAAACATATGAATCTAAAAATAAACAAATAAAAAAATAAATCTCCATTAAACCATCCCATCATTAAAAAAAACCACATTTCCCATATGAGAAACATTATTTTAATCTATTAGGAATAAAAAGTTACTACCCTTAGTTTTAGAATCGTTAACATCACTTTTCTATCAGTCTTGCTTTGTTAAAAAGATAAAGTGGCAGGGATATAATTTAAAGTGTCTTCCATATAGAATATCAATATTTCAGCACCACATTTCAGATAGGGTTATAATTTTTAAACAGTAATCATATTTCAATTTAGCATACTTTTCTCATGGAAATATTTTTGGCAGCAATTTCTCATGTTTATACAGCTATACCCCAGAAATTACCTACTCTGGATGGATTGGTAGACATCATACTTAATTCCTAACATCAGAAAAAGTTGAGAACCTAATGCTCCAATAATCCATGTTCCAAATTATTATTACCCAAATATACCCATATCTGCTGCCAATAAGCAGAGCAGCCAAGCATCTAATTCTAAAGAACAAAAAGCACCTGGGCTTTTTGAAGGTGTTTTGTTTTTTTTTTTAAAGTAAGTCTTTTTAAAGTACTTGTGAGCGGAACATAGAACATAATGGGATTTATCTTTACCACTACCTAGGCATAGGGAGTGCTTCATGGGTAGGTAAATAATGAAGGAATGTGCATCCAGGTGGGAACATAGAGCACAGAAAAGTGGGTTCTAGGCCATGGCACCAGGAAAAAGCACCAAATCCTCCAGGTAGATCAATAAAAGCCAGCAAGTGTAACTAATGATCCCAAAGGTGTACACATTTGAAACTGGAAGCTGGACTTGAGGCTACCCTTGACTGGTGAGGCCGCACCTCGAATACTGTGTTCAGTTTTGGGCCCCTCACTACAAGAAAGACATTGAGGTGCTGGAGCGTGTCCAGAGGACAACGAAGCTGGGGAAGGCTCGAGAGCACAAGTGTTATGAGGAACAGCTGAGAGAAATGGCATTGTTTAGCCTGGAGAAGAGGAGGCTGAGGGGAGACCTTATTGCTCTCTACATCTACCTGAAAGGAGGTTGCAGAGAGGGGGGGTGCTGGGCTTTTCTCCCAAGTGACAAGTGATAGGACAAGAGGAAATGGCCTCCAGCTACGCCAAGGGAGGTTTAGATCGGATATTAGGAAAAATTTCTTCACTGAAAGGGTTGTCAGACACTGGAACAGGCTGCCTGGGAAGGTGGTGGAGACACTGTCCCTGGAGGTATTTAAAAGACATGTGGATGAGGCGCTTAGGGACATGGTTTAGTGGTGGACTTGGCAGTGTTAGGTTAACAGTTGGACTTGGTGATCTTAAAGGTCTTTTCCAACCTAAATGATTCAATGATTCTATGATTCTCTGATTCTCCAGTTCAGGGAAGGATGAAGCAAAAATGGTAACAACCAGTCACTGAATTGTCATATGATAGGAGATGATGCGCCATTAGCTGACATCATCAACTAATAGGCATTGTCGTCTTGCATGTCATTGTGAAGACTGAGACGAAGCATTGAGGACACTCAGTATGTTTCAATGGGGAATTGTCCTGAACTTTATAAAGACCTGAATGGACATAAAGAAGGAATGATGGAAAAATAAAGAAGTTAGGGATAAGAATCAAGTTAAAGATTCCTCCATGACCAAATTAAATAGAAAACTGATGATAAAGGACTCTACAGAGAAGAAAGAATCAACCAAAGACTGTATGCAGAAAGTGATTTCAAAGAAGAATTATATAGCAGCAACAAATGGCCATAGAGATACGATGTCATATAAGAGATGAGCAGGACATCAGTACCCAGACAGTTAAGCAAATCCTGCAGAACTTCTCTGATGATTTTTCTTCATTGTAAGAACTGTTTGTTCTTTCCCTTTGTTTTCTTTCTTTTAAACAGTTATTTATCCGAACAAGGACCTTCCATTCTATTCCATGGCCGCTTAGTTTCTTTAAGAGCCTGTAGGTGAGGAGCTTTGTCAGTCTTTCAGAAGCCTTTCAGAAATTCAATTTGACTTGTTTATCCACCTGTTTGTTTACCAAGTCAAAGAACAGCAGTGATTCTGTCTAGTCCTGCCTTATTTTTTAAAAAAGGCTGTGTTGACTTTTCTTAACTAGATCATGTTTACCACTGTTCACTGATTCTCTTCTTTATGAAAGTTCCTGCTATTTGGTCCTTAGAGACATCAGGTTTACAGATCTGTAGTTCCCGGAGTGACACTGGAAGCCTCTTTGAAAGCTGATGTCAGACCAAGACAATTTCAAGCAAGAGACACTATGCCAACCTTTATAGTTCTACAGTTGCCTCCATTCATTTTTTATAACTCTTGGATAAATGCCATCTGGCTCTGGTGATTTATTATTGTTCATTTTGTGAGTTTGTTTCTTATCCTCTTCTAGATTCTTTTCAATTTTCAGCAAATGATCTGATCATTCTCTCGGAAAGAAAGGATCAAGCATGAGAATTTTCCTGTATTACTCCATGGTAAACACAGACAGAGAACTGATTTAGTATCTGTGCAAGGTCCTGATCTTTTCTGAGCCTCCTTTTTCTATGTTGATCTCCAATTAGCCCAAAATACTTGCTGCTAAGTTTTGCGCTCCTAATATACTGTGAGAAAAAGTTACTAGCATTTATTCCTTCTGTTAATGGTTCTTCAAAGACGTATTGTGATTTTGTATAAAGAGACTATACCATCAGTGACTTTTAATTATAAGATGAATAAATTAGGAAGCATTTTAAGCTGGAAAAAGTAAATCAAGAACATGTAAAACTTGATTGGCCAGAATCATTAGAAGGGAAAAAAATAAAATGTAGTTTCCTGTAAAGGAGGTATTAATAAGTTATATAGTGTTACTTAAATAATATAATAGCACAGTGTGGACCCTCACAATTCACAGCACCTATGAAAAATTAATCCAATGGAAAGACTCTCTTTAAAAAACACCTAGATCATGATTGTGTCTTAGACATCCCTTGTGCATTAGTAAGGAAGACATAGGAAGGAAGAGATGGACAAAAGATATTTTCTTTAATCACAAGAAAAGCAAAATAACAGTAGTGATTTGATAAAAATGTAAATATTAAAAAAACCCAACTCAAATTATGCTAAGAAATGGCTGTGGGAAAAAGATGAGGAAAATTAGCTAACCATTTCCCTGACATAAATTTACAGTTCTCAGCAAACGGGGTGCAAATTCATTTATCATTTGTATTGGGTCTGGCTGAGATGGAGTTTATTTTCCCCATAGCAGCCCTCATAGACCTGTGCTTCGTAGTGGTAGCTAGAAAGGTGTTGATAACACTCCAGTGTTTTTGCTGCTGCTGAGCAGTGCTCACACAGCATCAAGGCTGCCTCTCCAACATTCCCCCCTCACCAGTACGGTGGGGGTGGGCAAGATCTTGGGAGGGGACATAGCCAGGGCAGCTGACCCAAACTGACCAAAGGGATATTCCATACCATATGATGCCTGCTCAGCAATAAAAGCTAAGAGAGAGAGGGAGCAAGGGGGGGGGGGGGGCGGGCGGGGGGGCACTCGTTATTACAACGTTTGTCTTCCAGAGCAACCACTACGTGTATTGAAGCCCTACTTCCTAGGAAGTGGCTGGACATTGCCTGGTGATGGGAAGTAGAGAATAAATCTTTTGTTTTCCATTGCTTCCACGCTCGGCCTTTGCTTTTGCTATATTAAACTGCCTTTTTCTTGACCCACAAGTTTTTTTTCCATCTTATTTTCTCTCCCCTGTGTCCTGCTGAGGAGGGGAGTGATAGAGCAGCTTGGTGGGCACCTGGCATCCAGCCAAGGTCATCCCACCGCATTATTGCAAAAAAAAGTTCACAGAGCTAAAAAACGGATTTTTATCCATTATTATTATACGAATCTCCAAAGTCTGATTGTGTTTTAGGTAGCTCATGGAGTTGTAGAAAATATTCAAAACCTACCTTTTCAATTCAAGTAGTTTAAATCAGCCTGGGAATTTGCCTTCTTTAAATGCCAGACCTTCATAAAGACCTTAAAAAGAGGTGAAGGGGAAGGGAGGAAATAGAAATGGAATAATTAGAAAATAATGAAAGTGAGTGGAAAAATTAATTCTGTACATGCAGAAACAAAGGACTTGACATCATTTTATAAAGCCCACCAATACAACATTGTTAGTGTATTGTTTGGAAAAAACAGGAAATCTGCAAAGAGACAGGGACATTCTGTTTGTTAAACCCTTTTATCAAACACAGGCCAAAGTGTTTATCATCCCAAAGAGCTACTCACTTAATCACAATATAGTTTCTGTGACTCTGGTATCATGGCAATGTTAGAGGTGTATTAACAGTAGTTGTAAGTAATAATTCCTTAGCCTTACCTATTACGTCAATGGACTTTCAAGGACTTTCTAGAAGGAGGTTGAGACCATTAATTCTATGGTAAAGAATAGAAAAGGAATATGCAGGTTTTGGTGAAAAATGAGTAATTCTGAAGTTGTAAAATCACAAAGACAGTCATTGATATTATTAATCCAATTTTTTCCTTAAGCTTTCAGATTTCCAATGTATTTCTAGTGAAATTTAGGCAAAACATACACATACATACGTACACACACATGCACACACACACTTTCTTTTTTAGTTATTTAATAAGCCATGATGATCTCTGTCATGGGGTTGCAAATCAGCCAGAGTTATGAGGTGGACCTGCCTAAACCTTCTGCTAGTAGTGGGAGCAAGGTGTCTCTATAAGACCAAGAAAGCTTTAAATCCAAGTCAGATTTTATTAGACTATAGAACAGAATAGTTGTAAATAAAGAAAACTCAAAATGACTGACTAAGTCTGGACAGAAAAGCAGGTGTGATAAATTAGTCTCCTGAATGTGCCCTTGCTCTCATGCTTGGTTTCAGTTAACTCAGTCTTCCTCAAAAGGAACAGATTTTGTGCAGTCCTCTTCGGTCTGCAGGGAGATGCTCCTCGTCTCAGGAGTGTGACTGCACCCATTCCTCCTCTTCTCTTGATGCTCCTCAGTCCCTGCTCCTCAAGGAAGTCTCCCCTTTAGACTGCCTTAGTCCGTACTGTCCACCTTCTCTTCTGGAGAACCCCTGATTACTCCCAGGGGAACAAGCAGTCTTCCTCTCTTTCCTCCAGAGGGTGCTGGACCCAGTCCTCTTCTGAGAAAAACATGACATGTTTCATACTGAAGTTCAAAGAAATGAAACACATGCCATCCATTCTTATTTTAAATGGCATTTAGATAAAAGGAAAGTTTATCTAACAAAAAAAGTCTCTCGCAGTCACAGCAAGAATACGTGGGGTAGTTATTCGGTGTTTATGAATAATTTGATACATTTTATAAGAACTGTTTTTTGAGGTTTTTTCACAATGTGATTCTTGCGAGTTTTTGTTTGAATTACTGAGGCATTCCCTTCATGGTGTTCTCATAATCTTTTATTTTTAACTTCTCAGTTAAATTACTTGCTGGCTTTCAGCTTTCTGCAGCTGAGTTTGATATATATATATAGATGAATATATAGAGAACTACAGAGATAGATTCATTGCTTTTTCAGTTAAGATTTTACAGTTTAAAGAAAACTGGTAATATGAAATCCAGCAAACCACCAGCACGGCAGATAAGGAGAAGACAGAAATACACAGTATTAAATATTTGTAGCCAGAGGTAGAACAGGCTACTACTTCAGCACATCATGATTATAGCCTTGCAGGAACTTAACTTTGGCATTAACATGAAAATGTAAGGCTTTGTACCAAGAGAAGAATACCAGATATTTGTCTGTTGGTTAATTGACTCTATATAGAATTTATTACTCATCACTATCCTGCAGAGCCAGACCCAGATTATAGCACAATATCAGTGTGGTTGCAGTTAGGCCAAACATGATTTCCATTTTAAGATGGAGTCCTCTGGGTGCTCTCAAAGTCGCATGCACACTACGGTTTTACTTTAATGGTTTTAGCCAGAGAACAAACCCTGATAAAATGGAGGGAAGGCAAAAGCTTCAATCTAAATCATGTTTCCTGAAGAATAACTGAGGGTGATTAAAGCAGTGCTCACAGCTAGGCTGTTTTGTCAAGAGATTCCTGATGCATAGCCACAACAACTGTGAGCTATACACAATTATTTAGGTGCTTATACATTTTTGATAAGGAGCTAAGGTATACAGCAAGCTGGAGCAGTGATGATGGGGGGAAATCCAGTGCCATTAGATGTTTGACCAGTCCAAGCAGGTAATAAAGATCGAGTTCATCACATCAGGTTTAAAAGAAGAGAATATATGTATTAATGTGGGGGGGCAGCTGATCCTTCTTCCTTCCTTGTATGCAAGCACAAGGATCTGTTATGAGGATTTGCACATTTAGAGATGTGCTGTGTAAGATCTGAAACTTTCCTTCTGCCTTTCCATGTATAAATGGAATGGTCTGTTTGTCTCACAGTCAAACAGTATTCATTGCACAGTCTGATTCAGCTGAGAATATCTCATTGAGAGGTACTGGTTGCATCACACCTCTCTGAGGCTCCAGTGCTACAGATGAATAAGCCCAGACTTGTGGTAGGGACTTTGCACCTGCTCTTTCTTACCCTTTGCAGCTGATACAGGCAACATTGTTCACTGAAATGAACGCAAATACATGCAGGAATAAAGACCATGGAGAAAAGCACAAGAATTATGACCCTCTTAGAACTGCCTTAAGCCGGCTTCAAGCTCAATCCTTTTCCCTCATACTAGACTGCTTCTAGAAACTAGTCAGCTGAGTTCAGTGCAAGAGTCACGGGTTCTTTTCTCAGGTAGAAGAGAAGCAAGTGGTATCTGCAGAGACTGCAGAGTCCGCTCCTCCCACAGACAGCTGTCACCTTGAGGTGTGCAGTCCAGAAAGCTCCACAGGACAGCTACTCCACAGGCTTTCCCACACACATCAAACATCAATGGACCCATAGGTCCACAGGCAGGTGGCAATTATTGTTGGAAGAGAACCAGAAGCAGTCTTAGGCATCTCTGGACCCTGCAAAAATGACTACCACTTACTCCTAAGAAACAGACTCCCTTAACATTCCCAAAAGGAGGTTTCATAGGGCTTGACCTGTGGGGAAAATTCCCTGCCCTTCCCTGCCCACTGGTGAATGCATTAGTCTTGAGCATGCAGGAGATGCGAGATCAGAGATTATAATGCCACTTTGTGCCACCTTACAGCATACCTCTAGGTCTCATAATCATGTGTGTTTCAGAGGGAAACCAAGCAATGCTTTCTTATCTCTCACCAGCAACCGGGGGAAACGTCACATAAGATAAATACCAATATAAATACAGTGCAAAAATTCACAATTCCATTCCCTTTTTGATCGACAGGCTGGATCGATGGGCCGAGGTCAATTGTATGAAGTTCAACAAGGCCAAGTGCCGGGTCCTGCGCTTGGGTCACAACAACCCCAGGCAACGCTACAGGCTTGGGGACGAGTGGCTGGAAAGCTGCCCCGCAGAGAAGGACCTGGGGGTGTTGATTGACAGCCGGCTGAATATGAGCCAGCAGTGTGCCCAGGTGGCCAAGAAGGCCAATGGCATCCTGGCCTGTATCAGAAATAGTGTGGCCAGCAGGAGTAGGGAAGTGATTGTACCCTCGTATTCGGCACTAGTGAGGCCACACCTCCAATCCTGTGTTCAGTTTTAGGCCCCTCACTACAAGAAGGATATTGAGCTGCTGGAGAGTGTCCAGAGAAGGGCGACAAAGCTGGGGAAGGCTCAAGAGCACAAGTGTTATGAGGAGCAGCTGAGAGAAATGGTGGTGTTCAGCCTGGAGAAGAGGAGGCTGAGGGGAGACCTTATCGCTCTCTGCAACTACCTGAAAGGGGGTTGCAGAGAGGTGGGTGTTGGTCTCTTCTCCCAAGTGACTAGTGACAGGACAAGAGGAAATGGCCTCAAGTTGTGCCAGGGAAAGTTCAGGCTGGATATTATGAAAAATTTCTTTACTAAGCGAGTGGTGAGACACTGGAATAAGCTGCCCAGGGAAGTGGTGGAGTCACCCTCCCTGGAGGTGTTCAAGGAACGTGTGGACGTGGCATTGTGGGAGATGGTTTAATGGGCATGGTGGTGTTGGTCTGATGGTTGGACTTGATTGTCTTACAGGTCTTTTCCAACTGTAGTGATTCTGTGATTCTGTGATCTCATTGGAGATGTTAACACATCAGATACTCAGATATTCAAATTACATGTTTAATTTTTTGTCTCCAGCAATTCTCTTTTATCAAATAATGTCTATCTCCTCAGTTTTCAGAGGTGCATACACAGTCCTTGTTTCTTTTCTATCATGTACAAGGAGCTGCTGAGTATCCTTCAGTCTGCTATCGATGCATTCGGACGTTTACTTATGAATCCTCAGCTCCCGGTAGAACAGTTTTACACAACATGCCCCAAAATTTCCAGGACATCTTTAACAATTTCAGGTGGGCTTTTGGATTTTTTCTGTGTTCATCTAAATCCAATGTATAAACTCTGTAGGTTCTTTTTTTAATTTTTTTCCAGCTGAGACAAACAACACTTCCTCAAATAATATTTCAATAGCGCTAATTATTTTTTGCTTCCTACAATATTATCCAACACTGTCATATTTCTTACTAATGGGAAATATTGTAGCCCTCATTAATCAAGATTACATTTTATTGTAATAGTTTTAGAGACTGAGAAACAGATATGGGATTGTTTGGATACATTTCCACCTCTAAAGAAAACAAAGTTTTCAGAGATATGCATATCAGAAGGGGCTTCGAGGATAGCTAAACACCCAGATTCTTGTTTTGTTCCTTGGCATATTTAAACAGGCTTAGTTTTTCATATGAAAGTACTGAGAAATACATGAGAAGTAGCTGGTAAAGGCAAAGCAAACTTAGAAGAACTAGGATGACATGTTCTTATGAGACAGTATATGTCTTAAGCCATGTAAGCCTGTGTAACCTAATACCTATGTATTAGGTTAGGCCTAATCTTGTATAAATACATGTAGATGGAAATTTCCTTGAAATTGACATCGATACAAAATATTGCCTAATGATGGAGCAAACTGCAAGGCACTAAACATAGAAGACTCACATCAAATATGTTTGAAAATAGGTATGAGAGATGTGTCTCCAAGTCTCAAAGTATCAGTCAAATTCCAGGATGTATCAGCAAACAATACCAAGAAAGGTATCAGTGGAGCTTGAATACTTACACATTAAAAGCTTTAATGCTGTAGATAACATAGGAGGAAATAAGACATGCTTATTCCACCCATTGTTTTAAGAGACAGTCAAACTCTTGCTCTTTCTTTATTCATCTGACTTTTCAACAGTTTATGGGTAAAAAGCTGTTATGAATTACTTTACTTTGATTTTTATTTTCGTGAAAAGGTTTTCTTGAATCTTCCATTGATTTGCAGCACCATTATGAGCCTTGCTCTTACACTCTCACTTGAAAGCAGAAGATGATAGAAATATAATTATGTGCATTTTGAATGTTATCTCTGTTTTGTCACACAGGAGCAAGCACTCAATACAACTATGTGGGAAGTATTTGGATGTAACCCCAGGCAACATATCTGAAAATGTCAGATGAATACATCAGTGTTTCACAGCAATCTCCTGCTGTGAAGGTTTCTTCATGTTTCATTTAAACAGACAGTTTTGTTGTCATATAAAATATTAGGAACATTCAGAGCCTGAGTTCTGTTTTGAACAGAGAAGCTTTCAGACAATTTGGGAAGAATTATTACTGAAGAGCGTCACAGAGAGGCACACAAAAATCAGGTGACTTGGTACAGACAGATGTATGTATATAAATTTACTGTAAACCACACCATACTTTTGAGCCTGATACGCTGTTTTGATAGAAGTCGTAGTAAAAGCTTTCACTTACTGTATCTTCCAGCCATAATCACATAGATGCAACTCAGCTGATTGTGTGTCCAAGTGCTGCTCTAAAATGGTTTTGTATGCAAATACGCAACATGTTGTTTATTAAACTGCTGCTGAGAGAAAAATGGGAAAAGCCCTCCTTTAAAATGTCTTAGCAAAGCAGGTAAATTCATGCTTACCTTAAAGCCTGTTAGTAATTCTATTTATTTTAATAATGTGCTGGTTTTGGCTGGGATAGAATTAATTTTCTTCATAGTAGCTTGTATGGTGCTACATTTTGAATTTGTGATGAAAATGGTGTTGATAACACAGCCATGTTTTAGTTATTGCTGAGCAGAACTTACACAGCATGAAGGTCTTTTCTGTTTCTCACACTGCATTGCCAGTGAGTGGGCTGGGGTGGGGAAGATGTTGGATGGGGACACAGCTGGGACAGCTGACTCTAGCTGACCAAAGGGATATTCCTTACCATATAACAGCATGCTCAGCATTCAGAGCTGAATGAAGAAGGAGTAAGGGGGGACATTCAGGGTTATGGTGTTTGTCTTTCCAAGTAACCATCAATGCGTGATGGAGCCCTGCTTTCCTGGAAATGGCTGAACACTTGCCTGCCAATGGGAAGTAGTGAATGAATTCCTTGCTTTGCTTTGCTTGCGTGTGCAGTTTTTTGCTTTAGCTGTTAAACTACCCTTATCCCAGCCCACGAGTTCTGTCACTTTTGTCCTTCCCATTCTCTCCCCCATCCCACTGGGGGATAAGAACATTAAGGGCTGCCATTTGCCCCTTTTGCAACACAATTTTCCAATCCTGCAGGAAGCCAAAGATTAATTATTGTTGTTTAAACAGAGGAAGTGTGATTCCTTAGTTTCTAAATTACGTAAAACACTCTAAGGTTTGGAGGGAGGTCCAGCTACATTGGCCAATCTCTTATTTCACACAGAAAGCTTTTAATGTTGACCCTTTCTTATTAAAATACAGCCCATGAGAGGTTATGACAGTGTGCACATGTTCTACTTGAAACAGAGCAAAGATTGCTACAATTTATGCAGCAAAATGAAATAATCAGTCAATTATTGTTGCAATTGTTTTATATTCCTTAATGTCTTACTCTTTGACTAGCGCCAAATGAGCACTGATGAGCTGTATCTAAAACAAACAAGAAGGGAGAGCAAGAGACAGAGAGAATAAAGAAAGGACATTCAAAAGGCTGGTTTTAGACTTCAGAACTCAATGGTTTTCCTAGATAGTTTTCAACCCTAAACACAAAGTAAAAGTCATTGCTGATCACCTGTTCACAGGGAACAAAATGAGCATAAGAATCATTGATGAGAGGTCACCCAGTTCATATGTAGTTGAATTAGCATGTTTCTGGGCATTCCGTGTTTCTATGAGAAGTGAGCCATTCTGATAAATCTTTCATAAATAACGTACCTTGCTAGCACAAATCATTGCCACTTTAGGTGCTTTTGTTAGCAGAGCTGACTGAAAAAACAAGGCTTTTGATGTGTAATAAATTGGTTTTTTGTTTATTACCCAGGAAGTGGAAATTCTTCTATATATAGTAAAACTGATATCTGCAAGGAAGACCTGGAGTTTCTACACAGGGTTAGGATTCAACTTTAAAATAAACAAAAAGCGGGATTTGCCTACAAAGCAAGGTCTGTAGTTTTAGGTGAGTTTACCTGGCATACCAAGGGCTAGAAGACATGGGAGCACACATTGTCCACCCGTGCATTGGATCATCACAATGGAACCCATAAGGACTCTGTCCTGGATACACAGAAATTTTGTTAAAGCTAAGGAGTTTCAAACAAAACATTTCAAGGCTCAAAATACATAAATTTTACAAACAAATTTTGGCATAATCTGAAAGATTCTTTCTGATCCTATTTGCTAATATTTGCAAAATATGCTTCAATCTCTGTCCCTCATGCACTTATTCCTACTGCACAACATGTTTTCTTCTCTATGAAGCTTTTATACTTGGATGGCTTGTTCCTTGAGTCTAAGAAGCCACCCTCTCTCTTTCTACAGGGTCAACAGAGATGAGAAGACATAATAAAGACAGCCAACATCCTAAATAGTGACATCAATTCACTGTCTTTGACATCCAAACTGTTTGGATCATACTTGCCTTTAGAGGAGATCTTCTGCCACTTGGTTTCTGAATACTTTCAGAAGAAGGCGATCTAGGACTTTTACAGTAGATAAATGATATGGAGGAGTAATTAATGGGCTGGTTGTGGTGCTGCCTTAATTATAGCCAGGTGCAAGGAAGAAATCTCCTGAAAGATAGTGGGAAAGGGTTTCAAAAGCCTAAAAGCACAAGCAGATTGCTTATCAGGCAATATGGACTGAACAAGGAGAGGGAGAAATTGTAAAGGCAAGGCAGCAGAAAGCTAAGGTAGATTGAGAAGCCCACAAGTCAGGGAGCAATAGTTTGAACTGCAAGGGAAAACCATTGATGGGGAAAGATGTGAAGAGAAACTGTCTATGATGACAGCAATTAGATAATTTTTTTCAGTAGAGTTAGGCAAATGGGCACAATTTAATGGTGTACTTTTCTGCTGGGGAGGCAATTTGATGCTTGCTGCACTGGATGGTGTCTGTGTTTTACTAGGTGTGGATATTCTGTTGGAATTGTCCATTTGATTTTTCATGGCTGATTTGCCCTTGATTTTATGATCCCTTCTTAAGATGGGGTCCTTGCACCTTCCCTGAGTGTTCAGGGCTGAGTAATGCTCATGTAGTGCAGGATGGGATGAAAAATGAATGTGAAGGGGCTCAATAGAAACAACTCCTGTGAAGCACAGGGAGCAGTTAGGCAACTAGGACTTGGAAGGAAGGAATTCATAGGGACCTGTTAGATCTGTCCGGTTTGCCAGAACTCAGAAAGCTTCAGGAAATTACTGGACTTACGGCAGGACTGAAGGAACATGCAAGGATAGTTTGGACAGGCAGAAGTCTCGTTTACAAACCCTTTTATTTATCTCTCAGACAGCAGAGCTGTGTTTTCTCTGTTTAAGAATTTTGTTGCTCTGGTCTGGGTTGTTATAAAACCTCATTTTAGCATCTAAAGCTGGACTAGATCAAAGAGGACTGGCAAAATTCCCTCAGACCTTTGGCTGGCTTGAGGTCCTTTGACAGGGAAGAGGAAAAGGAAAACAGCAATACAGAGTCAAGGACAGATGATACCAAATTGCAAGTGATTCATTATTTTGCTATGTAAAATACCCAGGTAAAGGCCAAAGCTGTTGTGAGTTGCACACAGCAACTCACAGCCTCTTACTGTTCATGGCTGTTGCAAATGGTATCTGCAACAGTTCTAGGCTCTACTTCAGTAAAATCTGAAAATAGAGAGAAAAATGATCAAAATGTCAAGATGCTGAGGAAGCAGCCTGTGGGGAATGATTAAGTAAGTGAAAAGATACATTTCTGCTATGAGGGAGATACTAAATCAGTCACAAAAGTGAAGGTATTCCATAACAATGCAATAGAGGTGTGATGATATGATAGCTTAAATTCCCACCAAGCATTAAGGACTGGCAAGATGCAAACTGGCTATGGAGTCTCCACACTTCTCTCTGACTGTAGATATAAACATCAGGAAAATTGTTTCCCATAGAACAGTCAGTCCTGTGTTTGCAGGAAACTGAGCAAGATTTTTAAAAGGCTTTTCCACCCTCCCTTGTGGATTAGAGAGCAAGCATATTCTACCTCTAGAGTTACTCTAAAATTAGAAAAAGAATATATGAATAACTCTACAATACAAGGCCTTTGTCAATTCAGCCACTCTTACATCTCAGTTTCAACACCTTTGACATCAGTATAATGGAGAGCAGGAAGCAATCAAATTGCACACCTCTTTGGTACCCTTTGAAAGGAAGCAGTTGTACTTCTAAACAGAATTCTGTTGAGCACCAGAGTTTGCTGGTAAATACTGTTGTAAATATATAATTTGATTGCTTTCAGTGGTTGCTTCAAAAGCAATCTACGCCTCCAGCTCATGGAATAAAATGTTGTTGTAAAGTAGTTTAATAAAATATGCTGCTTCACTGTGATACTTCTAACTTTCATGTCTTCTACTGGGATTATTTGTAAAGAATGAAACTTCTTTACATTTATCAGCTTTCCAGAAAAGTAGCAAGAGTAATCACAAAATCCATCTTAAGTTTGCATGTTATTCTGATTATATGTGGTGAACCTGTTGAGCATACCTTTGCTTCCTCAGGCTTTCTTTCTCCTTTTGTATCCTAATAAAGACCCAGGGTAAAATACCCACAGCTGAGCATAGTTAAATATTTCACATTGAGTCACAGAGAACTTCCCAAAGTGTGCGTTTTCTGAGAATTGTTTGTGCAATGTTTTTGTTCTGTATACAAACATTAGTATTAGACTTGTACGCCTGCTTTGGAAATAAGGTTAAATCTTGACATTCTTTATGATTTTTCTCTAGATAGATGAGAAGAACCAAAATAATGCCTGTAAGGCTAAAATATAAAGAGGAAAGATTACTGCATTAGGTTCTTTTGAAGGAATCTAAGTATTTGGCCTTTTCATATATTTAATCCTATGTTTTATTGACTAAACCATATGTGATCCTATAATATTCTCTCTGAAAACATTTTCATGTATCCCATGTTTCTGCTAGAAACTTAAACCATTCACCTTGTACAGTGTTTAATAACATTTTATTCTATTTTACTCAAGGGATCAGTAACAACATCTGATATCTGACTAAGACGACCCAGTTTTTGAGTAGTTTCAAATAATTATTGTAATAAATATTGTTATATGTGAAATTTGAAACACCATGAGGATACTCCAGGGCAGTCTTTTATTGTGTGCCAGGAAGTATTCATTGGTTACAGAAACTTCTGAAATTATTTAAGCCTTTGTCAGAGATGTTATGCACTGGTTTGGGAATTGTATTAGTTCGAAATAGTGATTGCATTGGTATGTTGCATTTACACTATCCTTTTCAGTGTCATGAAGTTTTTCTGCAGAGTGACTTCTCTTGTATGTATTAATTTACTAGAAGTGGTATTAAGTGCCCTGATTAACGTCATTGACTTAATGTAATCCAATAGCTGTCAGTGCTTATATTGCACTGCTAAAAATGACCCTTAGATCTAAATTCTTGGTACCATCAATCTGCAATCCAAACTCCCTGGCATATGAATTTGGTGAGGCAAAGTCTGGAGGCCAATAGACAGACAGGTTGGAATGGGACACATAATAAAATGAAGAATTTTGAGGGTTAGATATAAAGAAATGTGAAATTCAGCAGCAAAATGACCAATTAGTTTATTTAGCACAGCACAATGAAGAGTGGGTAAACACTTTTGTGCTGAACACACAGACTCCCCAATAATTAGAGGTATTGAACAATGGATATAAAGTAACTAGGAGCAAACGTAGTTCGGAAATTAGAAGGTTATTTTGAGTTAATCTTATTGCTTTTATGAAGAGGCATTTTTAATGTGGTTGCCTGTGACAAGAAAATAAGCAACCCAGGAGCCCTCTTCCTAGCTATATTTATTTCTGAAAGAACAAGGCATTACGTACTTTAAAGGCAAAAGAGCCGTAAGTTTTCTTCGGTAAATATTGCTATGAAGCATTCTATAATATGCTGTTTAAAATCTTCCAAATATTTCTTCTGTGTGTACCAAGCAAAACTCCTGTCCGTTAGTCTACCTCCTCCCTGATCTCTGAACTCCAGTATCTCTATATAACATATATTTGATCTTCAGAGAATAACCATAAGCAGACTGACCATTGGTAAAGGAAAAGGTAAAAAAAAAGTCCTTTTGAGGCCTTGTTTCCAGCAATATATAGACACATGGGAAAAGTTCCACTCAACTGTGCCACAAATCAAAACTTTACAACAAAGAGAGGATGGTCAATAATATATAACTGCAGGGAAAAAGACAAACGTTTTGATCAGAAATACTTAATCTTCCTCAGAGAAAATGTAATTTTGCCTTGGATCAGTCCATGGCCTCTACAAACTTGCAAATGCATGGAGTAAATGACTACTAAAAATAAAATGTTTTTCTGTCCCTTTTATGGCTTGTATGTGAGGCAGAGGGAGAAAAAGAGACTGGTTGCTTATGCAGGGCTGCTGTCATGTTGTTCAAAGGGAATTGCGATTATCTTGATTTAGCAGGGCTGGATCAAGAAGATTACTCCTGATATCACTGAATGAAAATCATCATATATTAATGAATACTAAGACAAGTATGACAAAGATGATAATTAATAGTTTAATAAATTTTTATTAGGCCTTTTGTAACACATTAGAAGGAAAAACAAGATAAGTTGATTGACATTATTTCAGAAAGCTACTTAATTCCTGAGATTTCTGCTGTAAAGGTAGTCTTGATAGTCTTTGAATACTGATCTGAACCATCTGAATCTGAAACATTTGATACAGAAAGACCTTTCTTACTTTGACTCAGAACAATGGACTTGAGGTCATGAAATGTAGTCTAATATCTAGCCAGTGTTTCTGTGTTTGATAACTACAGCTACCTTCAAGCCGAATTTAACTTCTCACAAACCAGAAGCCAAAGGACTCCAAAGTCTGGATGGGACCTGAGACAGAAGACACACTGGTGGCATTTTTAAAAGGTTTTTGACATCAACTGTTAGAGCAGAGAAATCAATCTTCCAAAACCAGTCTGAATCAAAAGTAGTGGCATCAAGATCCACTCTTCTTGGGATGTGATGGGAACTACAGTCAATTAAATGAATTGTTCAAAAACGAGAAGTTCACACAGAATGAAAGAACTTTTTTTATCTCTTCAAAGGAAAATAGGCAAGGTCATTGAACATAACTTTTCCAATGTGGTTGTATGGTGTAAAGTTGTGGGAATATCTAACACAAGAGCTAACTTGGACAAAAATTATTGCAATAATAGTTAGGTCAATTCAGTGTTATTTGATATTGCAAAGGGCAATTAATAGTTTCAAATCTAGTGCAAACTATTTCTGAAATGGACATATAGCAAGCATGGGAAAAAAGATAACTTAACCCCTGAGATCTAAGCGAAACTCATGCAGGTGTGGATTTGGTACGTCATTTTCACATTGTAAATTGGTAACTCCCTTAACGACCCATATTCTTGTTCTATTCATTGATTTTCATTGCTATGCTCAATTCTACTTAGAACATTTGCTATGGCTCTTCTAATTATGACATGTGACAGTACCAGTTGTGATAGGTTTGGTAATGAAACTGACAGTTCATTTGCAGTTTCCAGATTACAGTTCTCTGGGTCAGTCCTTCAAAAAGAGAAATATGTACAGATGTTAATAACGCACACACAGTGTGAGAATTTTGTGGCAAGGTAGAAAGCTTGGGGTCTCACAATCATTAGACAATGAGCAGTAAGGCTGCTTACTAGAGGTCAGGGGAAAGAGTGTTTGAAGACTTGTTTCCTGTCCCAGATAATGCAGGTAGGATGACATAACCTATGCAACTCTGGCTGTAAGGAATGTAGGTGTTCCTGCTACTGTGGGAGCTTCTCTGTAAGGCGGAAGAGGGTTTAGGATGTCACCATTCAGCATGCAGAGCCCCTGAAGTGTGCCCATGGTTGATGCAACCAGTCGCTGTTTCCATGACCTGGCTTCTTTGACAGCATAGCTTGATAATGGAGGAGTATGGAGAGCTATGTACTGTATATCTATGTACTGTTATGTTAGCTTGGGGACTGAGTGCACCCTTGGGCCCAAACTCCTTATTTCTGCACACTGCATGTGGGCTGGCAATTAGCAAGAATTACAAGGCATCAGAACCCAGTGGGGACAGCGCCCCTGCACACTGTCATAATGCCGATGAGGTCACCGATATTGCAAGAGTTTGCACTGTCTGAAGAATTGCCCAGGTATGTGGAAGTCATGGCCCATGTACCACTATGGACAAAGTACCTCTAATAGCAACATGCTGTGTAAATAATTCCAAGATACTTGCTTACCTAAAGAAATGGAGTTCAACATTCATTCTTCTCTACTGGTGTTCTAATTGAAAGTGCTTACAAAATCAATTAAAACCTCCTTATGAGGAGCTGTATTTCAAAAAGCAATTAACAGTTTCTGAAGCAATGGTGCAATCATTTTCAGGGCTGTTTATATCTTTTAGGATAACATCTTTATGTATTAGTTTTACAGAAATAATGGCTTTATTGCACTGATGTTGTAATTATGTTTTATGCCACTCAGGTATGGTATACCTGCTGATCTTTTTAGTGCCACCAAAGCAGATAAACCTGATGCACCCCAGAATAGTTCGAGCTAAATATTTTTAAAGTGGATAAATCATATTAATACCTCATTAACCTTCACTCTTCCATGAACACTCATTAAATAAAAAAGCATGTTACCAAGACTACTCAAGGTTAAGTAATAACTACAAGAGCATAAATGAATGTATGAATGCATAAATGAATTTGAAGTGAGTTAAACAAGAGTTCTTATTGGTTCTCATTAAGCAACATTGTTACTCCCACTTGGAGTTTATTTTTCACCTTCCATTGGTGATTGTCTATCCTGCAGCCTGCTGTAACAGTAATTGCACATGATAAAAGATTAATAGCATACTCGTCTCTGGAATAGATAAATGCTATTACAATCTTTTTCATCTCTTATTGGAAATGATACTGTATATAAGCATATCCTGTAGGTGAATGAAACTTTAGTATGTTGTATATCAAGGGGATTTTATTCCACATTTCATTTTTACCCTATATTTGCTGCAGTTGCCAGCTGAAAACAGCTGTATGTTCAGTGTGTGTGTTGAGATGTATGGATATTCAGCTGTAGCTCCATTTTTTTTTTTTTTTTTTTTTGCAGTTTTGCAGGGATCACTTCCACAGCTTCGTTAATGGAAGTCACAGAAATGGAGATCCGGAAGTGGCCTTGTCCAAGAGGTCATCTACTTTTAACTCCATGCACTGAGGAAGGAGACAGACCATTGTTGACAGACATTGGTCTATCTCAAACACAGAAGAACACTTTCCCTGTTATTTCCTAGGTTTTCTCTCACTCCTCTACCATCCTACAGTTTCAGTGTTTTTCTCATCACCATGCTATCAAGTCTTTTTGTAGATTAAGCTCATTTTTCCTGTCATACCTCTCTGGTGGTCACAAAGGACAATTTATGTATCTCTCCTGATAGCTTATCTTTTTTTAAAGAAATCCAAATTCCTTCAACCTTCAGACTAGCCAGAGAACGCTCACTAGAGACTTCTGCAACCTACATTATGCAACACTGGACACAGAGCTACACAAAACTGGACACAGCTTCAGCTGAGGCCTTAGCAGGGAGGAGCAGAGTAGGTCCCAGAACCACCCCAGAACCTCCCTGCAGGTGCTGTGTGACTGACGGCTGGTGCTTTGCCTCCTAGCCACAAGGACTCCCTTCTTGTTCTTGGATCTGTGAACACTGTCTGGGCCCTAATGCTCTAGAAAAGAGGCCAGAGGGTTGAATGGCCCTTTGCCTGAAATGATTCTTAGACGTAGTTTATATTTTTAAGTTATGATGGTTAACATCATAAAAGTTGGTTTGCTTGCTTGCAGGGTCTTTATTTCCTTCATCTGATTACACCTTGGTTCACACATACCTCTGTGGAGAGAGGGGAGGCTAGACCTCCCCTGAGGGTCTCTGGGCCCACGCAAGTGGAAGAAGCTCCAGGGTGGAGCAGGCAGGGAGATGATGCAGGCAGCTGGAAGTCAGTGGTGTCTGCAAGCTGGGAGGCTCTGAGAGGGGCAGAGAAGGCACACGCAGCCAAGGACAGAGGTGACAGGCAGAAGATTTTTCTTAGGAACGAGTGGACATGTGCAGAGTTTGCTCAACCCACTGAAGTCTGCTGGACTGGAGGAAAGGCCTTGTATTAAAAGGATACACCAGTGGTGGGAATGAGGACTGGTTTTCAATGAATTCTATTTAGTATCTCAACCAGAAAGTAGTTTTGCTGCTCTGCCTTCACACACTTATGAATGTGTTCTCTCATGTGTTGCTGAAGTAATTCATGAAAATATTAAGTGGAACCAGGCCTACATCGGATCCTGACAGGTCTGACAGACTGTCCCAGTCTGGAAGACAACTACAAGGAACAAAGCAACATGGTGCCTTACCATTAAAAACACGGCTCGTTAGAGTGACCTCATTCAATTTACAACTCAGGGGAATGTTAAAACTTGTCTCTAGATGACTAACTTGAAACAAGATGATACAGCCACCTTTACAATTAAGTATTTGCCAGATTGTTACAGCAGCTCTTGGGGAGAATTTTGGACAGTTCAAGAGACTTTCCCAGGAAGTTCTTGCTGAGCCCAGACCATTTTTTATTCTTAACTATTGATTAACATCCTGGATAGAAAATCTGGCTATCCCAGAGATTCCTATTCTTGTTGCAGAAGTGATGACATTGTACATAGAGAAAATAGCTGTAAGTAGTCAGTAAGAACTGTTTCTGCAGAGGTGGGCAAGGGACACTTCAAAAAAATCAAAACAAGGCAGCAGGGGGCCCACCCCCAGTGTACGTATGCAAGTAAGGAAGTGCTGACAGGACAATATTGTGGGGAAAGCTCTCACACTTTTGCCAGGAAATCAGCATGACGAGATGCTTATCTGAACCTAGAATGGGGAATAAATAAGAGAATTTAGAGACTTGAATACTTCACAAACAATGCATTTGCTCAAGTAGATGAGGAAATGCCATAATCTCCACTTTGTGTAGTGGGCAAGAAAGAATACGACCTCTAGTATTATCTGAGATTGTCTGCCAACATGGGCTGCGTAAGTCCCAGGTTTTAAGAATATTTTAGCTTATCAGGCAAAGGAGGATAACCTTGGCACAATATAAGAATATTATGGCACTTTTCTAGACAATATTCAATGGCCTTGATCATCTTTTATGGTCCTGCAGTTCCTCTCTCATTTGTTATCATACCTTTAGCTTCTGCAACAGAAGAGACAAAGATTTTGCTGATAGAAACTTTCTTTATTAAAAGACTGTGGTGGGTTGACCTTGGCTGGACGCCAGGTGCCACCAAGTGTCTCTACTACTCCCCTCCTCAGCAGGACAAGGGCGGGGAGAAAATGAGATGAAAAAAGAACGTGTGCGGAAGCAAAGGAAAACTAACGATTTATTCTCTACTTCCCATCACCAGGCAATGTCCAGCCACTTCCTAGGAAGCAGGGCTTCAATACACGTAGTGGTTGCTCTGGAAGACAAACGTTGTAATAACGAGTGCCCCCCCCCCCCCCCCCCCCCCCCCCCCCCCTTGCTCCCTCTCTCTCTTAGCTTTTATTGCTGAGCAGGCATCATATGGTATGGAATATCCCTTTGGTCAGTTTGGGTCAGCTGCCCTGGCTATGTCCCCTCCCAAGATCTTGCCCACCCCCACCGTACTGGTGAGGGGGGAATGTTGGAGAGGCAGCCTTGATGCTGTGTGAGCACTGCTCAGCAGCAGCAAAAACACTGGAGTGTTATCAACACCTTTCTAGCTACCACTACGAAGCACAGGTCTATGAGGGCTGCTATGGGGAAAATAAACTCCATCTCAGCCAGACCCAATACACAGACAAAGAATCAATACAGCAACACTACTTTGTGTACTGAGCAAGACAGGGTCCTATGGAAAAATTACTATGTGGTCATGTAATCAGAGATCATATCGTAAATTGTATGTGGAGAAAAATATAAGACAATGTTAAATAAACAGTGTTCTCGCATTTCTTAACTGTGGCTTCACATTTTTTAAATTTTTTTGCAGTTTCTTATATTTAAAGAAAAAAATGGAAACAGTCATATAGCTGGAGGAGCTCGGAAACTTAAGTTGTAGGTAGTGCTGTCAGATCCCTCTACATGAGCAACAATGGAGTCTTGGTGTTGTATAAATCAGGTCATGTACCTTTTGACCTACACTTCTGAATGTTCACAGACAACTGCACTAAGCAGTAAACTCCCCAAAGCAAAGTTGTCCATATAAGCAAAGTCCCCACCTTGACTAAGAGAAATGCAGTTGAATTGTGAAAAAGTGTTTTACGAATGTCAAGTCATAGGGTAATTATGTTACATTCACAAACAAGTAAAAGGAAATCTACAAAAAAAAAAAAAAGATAAAAAGGACATGAGCATACTGCAAATTAGTAGTGATTTATTAAGTGGGATGCTATATCAAATTTGTGGGTATTTATTCTGGGTGAATGTTTGCTGAAAGTGAATGTTGGAAAGTTTGCTCTACAGATACTGTGTTAAGCAAATTGGGAAAGTTATATTTTCTGTGTCTCTCCAATAAACATTTGGGAAAATGTCAGAGCTTAATGCTACTCCAGGTCAATAACATAAAAACATAGCAGTGATCCTTCAATTTCATGTTTGTTTTTCACAGTTCCTTAGCTCAATTCCTGGAGAGTTTCCAAGCAGAGGTTGATTTGGTCTGAAACAATCATTCAAGCTTCCCTGAGAAACTAGTATGAAAATATAAAGGCTATAATACACTGTTAATAAGTGATTGGGAAGATGCTGATGCTATCAGGTCTAGCATGGGCACTGACATAATAATAACGGGATGCTCTATCTGTTCATCCAGGTGTTTTGCAGATAGAGAGGTAAAGTTCCTGCCCATTCCTCCTGACTGTGGAAGCATTTTTGACATGTGTGGCATGGTCAGAACAACAGATTTGGTTTGTTATCCCACTCTAGCTGCACTGATGAAGCATGGGACTGCCCTGCAGGTAACCCCAGACAGCACCAATAACATGATCTTTTTTTTAATCCCTTTTCTATTTTTTGCACCCTCCTTTTCACTGCTTTTGTACTACCCTTTCTCCACTCCAGCTTCCTCCCAAATAAACAACCCGCTCCTAATTACTTCCTTCCCATTGATCTTGATTTTGCTACACCCAAATTCTGTATTTCTGATACTTCTACCTTGATCCTAGCCATACATGGTATTACTGGTATGGTTATGTAGGTACTGTTTGCCTTGCAAGACTCCACTCCCCAAAGGGCCCCCAATACACCACTTTCATGACCTGCAAAGTCTGGCCATGTTTCTCACTTGACTTTCCCTTAGCCATTTGTGAAGTCCAGCCATCCTTCATAGTGTTTTCTTTAACTTTTGCCAGCTTTTTGCATTGTTATCTGACACACTCAACAGCTTCCAATATCATATGTGGTAGTCCTCCCTGTTTTGTTCAGTCAACCTGAAGCCAGGGCTTAGTCAGCAACCTGATCATTTGCCTGGGGCATTCGCAATTAATATAAGATTTAAGTAGTATAATACATTGGGGAACATACAACAAACAGAGTTATTTCATTGGAATTGTCAGGTGGAATGAGGAAACAGTTAATTGTCCATATGTTTATTAGCAGGCAAGAAAGTAGGAAGCCATGAGTCAGGGACTAGATGCCTGCAAGGAATAGTGCCTGAACTATTCTTAATAATGAACACAGGGTCCTGCCATGGTTTGGTGTGATGGGTATAGCAGAAAAACTGTGGAAAAACATGTGGCAGACATCTGAAAACTAGTTGAAAGGTGACCCTGACAAAAAACTGAAAGCACGTCTCAGCAGAGGTTTGGAAACCTGAATACCCACTTCTTGTCTCATAGACACAAGGAAAGTGAATTTTGAATATCCTCTTTTGTAAATAAAGAGCATTCCACCTAATTGTTTGTGATGCCTCTGATAACAATGCACTCAGATGGTGGTTTTGGTTCATCAGGATAAAGGTGGATGGGGGCTGGCCTAGATGGAAGCCTGTTGTGCCCCCTGTGCCACATGAAAGGAAGATCCTAATGGTAAGAAAAAGAATAAAAACAAGTCAAGTCATGAACCTGGACTTTGAGTAGGGCCCAGTGTTTTATCAATAGAAATGCAGAAAGCAGCTTCCCATCACCAAGCACTCAGCACAAACAGCTTGAAATGAACTCTGCTGCCCAGGCAGAGCTCCAGCAGGGTCTTGGAAGAACCATCGAAGATTATTCTGATCTGCAGAAAGGGGTGGACAATAGACACAATGTTTTCCCTTTTTGAAGAGCAATCAGATAACACATCATGCTGGAAACCATTGTAAAGTAGATGATTGTTTTCCTTTTTTTTCTACAGCTGTGTCAGTAAGAAAGTCATTGATTGATGTCAGTGTAATTGAAAAATCCTCATACTTGTGGAAATTCATCATTATTCTGAGGAGCTGGATGGCTTAGGTAGAGCAGGAAGTTTAGTTAGGAGATAGTTGTTACACAAGGATGAAAGGAGGAAAGGGGAAGAAGGACATGGACTTGCAGCTGATGGTGAAGGTATTGAAAAACACAACAGGTCAGGCCATATTGAATGGTTGGGCTTCTATGAACATGTAGCAGTATGAGAAGCAGCAGCTCCATTTCTTTCCCTTTTTGAAACGTAGGTCACAGGTGGAGTGGTGAGTGGTATCTTTTAGATCCTGTTAGGTCATAGGTGGGGGGAAAAGTTGTTTAGGGCAATAAAGAAGTTGTTCAAGAGAATAGGAAAGAAGAACGAATTTCAGTACAAAGGGCAAAGTTGGAATGAGGGCCAGAACCTTCCTCTAATCACTTTGCAGGAGTTGAGGGCCCTCACTAATACAAGCTGCCGAATAATTTCTAGAGATGTTTTCACATTTCTTACAATGGTATCAAGGAGACCTGTCATTGCTTCAAATTTAAAATCAGTAACAGTTCTGGAAGAAAAGATCATATAAAATGTTATTGAGGAAGGTGGCTTCAGGCAATTGCTAATTAAGCAGATGTAAACCTTCCCTGTGAGAACAGCACGTTAAAAACCCAATGAACTACATCAGTGCTAGATAAAACTGGGTTGTTCTGCCAGCATTCACACCGTTGGGATACAGCAATAAATGAACGGAATTGGCCTATGATTATGTTCTGTGTGATACTTCATGTGACTTGGCAATAAACCTTGAGGCTCCAAACACATGCTTACAACAACAAATCAGTATTGTGTCTGCTGCTAGATTCAAGTTCCTGATGTGATATTTCTTTGGTAAGGTCACACCACTGGTTGCTTAATATTCTTTTCAATGTTTGGGTGGTTTAATGCAATGTTAGAAGGGGCACCAAAGTCAGCACAGGCTGACTACAGGTAATCAAAAGCATTGATGAATTTTCTATATGCTGGCAGAGTGGGGACAGTTAAGTATGACAAATGTATGACATTTTGAACATTAACTGGGAAGCCAAGTGTATCACTGGAAGAGAAAAAGAGAAGGCCTGATGCAGAAGGTGACTTATGATGGAAATCAACACCATGTGAAATCGTCTACACTGCTACAAGACAAATTCCAGGTATGGTTGAGATGGGAAATGGATGTTGCGGGCTGTTGACTTAATTTCATGCCAACCGCCTTACAGTCTTCATTTGTGATCAGATTTGCTGCTTTGAAGGCAAAGACTGTCAGAATCAAGAATTAGCTAGCCATGTCAAAAGAGACAATCATATTCTGTCTCTCTTTAAGGAGGAGGGCCATTAAGGAGCAACCAGCTGCTGCCCAATACAAATACCTTTATCAATAAGTTAGCTCCTTAAGTAGTTGTGTTTCTCTCCTTTTATACTCCTCTCTCATAGCTCAGTAGGGCAGCAAATGTTTCTTTCTTACATGTCTGTTTAGTACCAGTTAGCCTTTGGGTATGGCTCTGCAATACAAATAAATACTTGGCAAGTTGTTCATATGTTGAATAGTTTAGTACTGGGAAACATTGCCCAGAGAAGCTGTGGAATCTCCATCCTTGGAGATCTTCAACCTTACTGGGCAAGGTTCTGAGCAACAAGATACAGCTTTGAAGTTAGCCATTCGTGGAGTAGGAGCTTTAACTAGAGATCTCCGGAGTTACTTTCCAAAGTAAATCCTTCCATGATCGTATGATTTCAGTTAAAAACCTGGTAAGTGAAGGCATAAATTACTTCCAGCTGAGAAACAGTCTCAGTTGCATAGCATTGTCTCCTACTGCTGAATTTTTCAAATAAATTATTGCAAGTCCAGTCTGCATACTTGAGGACCCCTATAAAAGGGAGGAAAAACAGACTTCTGAAGAAATTTTTTTTCTGATACATATAGAAAAAGAAGCACTACAGCCACCAGAAAAGCCTCACTCCTCTGTAACAACTGGCTAGCAAAGATTGCTGAGATGCAGTTTCCTATTCAAGGTTGCAAATTCAACATCTGAGATAGCAACTAAGCTCCCCATAGGATTCCAGAACAATCAAAAGGCTGTAATCCTTCTGAGCATATTGATACATACAGCTTCACTACTGACGATGTAACTGCCCTATAGTTCTAGATGTGGTCAGTCTTATTGCTTCTCCAGTGTTCTTTGCACTAACAGAAAGGTAGCACTGTGACAAAACAAATTATACCACTGCATACAGGAAAGCCTTTTTAATTACTAAATAAATTTTCAAGAAAAGGCTATGAACTTGTTCAGAGTAATAAGCTCATCTATACAAAGTCTTCTCAGCTCTAGCAAGATGAGTTGTGTATCTGTCTACAGAGTGAATTTGGACTGCCTCACTCAGCGCATTGCATCACTGAAAACTAGTTAATGTAACAGACAAGGGCACTTCTTCAGTGAGGAAATTTTCCATCTATCCTGATTATAACAGTACATTTTAAATCATAGTATTGAACACAAAAATGTTCTGCTTGCTCTTGGTCTATTGGGGTCTTTGAAAAGATGGTCTACAGGAGGGTGCTAAATAATTTGCACTGCTAATACATTTGGTAGGTTAAAGTCTTTGCTCTGTCACCTACCAAGCAGAAAAGAATAGGTAGAAATTGTCAGGAGTTGGTTATGGATCCCTGATCTCAGTGCAAATTCAACCAGCCTGTGATAACTCTAACTGGCTGGAGTGGGCAATGATCTTGTTAGGAATTAAAAGCTATTAGCAAACAACGAGTCACTTCTACTCCCAACACTGAAAGCTCAGGGGGTGAGGAGAATTATTAATTAGCAATCTATTTTATTTTATTTCTGGATACATTATCCGGAAGGATTTGTCGGCAGGGAAGGCGTATGCAACATTCTCTTCTTTGCAGGGGCATGGCACGTAAGTGCAATGCAACTCTGACTCAGCTATTAAGCAGTAATTAATAGTATCCTGTCTCCAGTTTCTGCCCAATATAGTTGATAGGTGAGAAAGAAGGACTCAAAAAAGAACTGATTGCCCTGGAGATAAAGTAACTCTGGAATCAGATTACAACAAGAAATCCTTTCCCTTCTGGTGTCAGGCTCACTCACTTCCACTGCCTGTGTTCCCTAGTCAGAAAGTTAACCTCAGGAAGTCACCTAAAGAAGGAAACAACAACATTCAGAATAAGGTTTCTAAGCCCTGGATAAATTAGTGACTAATATAAAGTGCCATTGCAATACATACAAATGGCAGCTGATGAAAGAGGAAGTATTCAGACACATTGGTGAAGAGTGCCCCAAAAGATAAATCATGCCAGACTAACACAGTCACCTTTTACAACAAAATAACATCTGTTAACATTGGGAGAGCAGTGGATGTTGTTTACTTGGACTTGAGCAAAGTGTTCAACACTCTTTCCCACAGCCTTCTCCTGGACAAACTGACAAGATACAGATTGGATGAGTGGTCTGCGAGATAGGTAGGAAATTGGCTAACAGGCTGCACTCAGAGGGTGGTAGTTAATGGTTTTTACTTAGGCTGTCAGCCTGTCACAAGTGGGGGTCCCCCAGGGATCGATACTGGACCTCATACTGTTCAACATCTTCATAAATGACCTGGATGATGGGATTGAAAGCATTCTCACCAAGTTTGCTGATAACACCAAACTGGGTGGTGAGGTGATCACATCAGAAGTGTGAGCCATCTTACAATAGAGACTGGGACAGGCTGGAAGAGTGGTCTAGCAAGAACAGTATGAGGTTTAAGAAAGACAAGTGCAAAGTCCTGCGCCTGGGATGGAATAACCGAAGAGCCCAGTACAGGCTAAGATCTGTGTGGCAGGGTAGCAGCCTTGCTGAAAGGGAACTGGGGGTCTTGGTAGACAACGAGCTGAACGTGGGTCAGCAGTGTGCTGCTGCAGCAACACACACAAATTGGATCCTAGGCTGCTTCCATGGGGGCATCACTAGCAGAGATAGATACATGATCTTCCCACTTTACTCAGTGCTTGTCAGGCCACACCTGGAGTACTGTGTCCAGTTCCAGTCACAATTCAAGAAAGACGTGGACAGAATGGATAGGGTCCAAAGGAGGGCCATGAAGATCATCAAAGGGCTGGAGATCCTGCCCTGTGGGGAAAGACTGAAGACTTTTCTCTCTGGAGAAGAGAAGGCTCAGGGGGGGACTTCATCACAGTATTCCAGTGCTTAAAGGGTGGCTACAAAGAGGATGGGGGGTCTCTTTTCACAAGGAGTCACATGGAGAAGAAAAGGGGCAATGGGTACAAGTTGCACTGAGGGATGTTTTATCTTGACATAATAAAGAAATTTTTTTACTGTGAGAACAATCATTCACGGGAACAACATCCCCAGGGATGGGAGACCTTATCGGTCTCTACAACTACCTGAAAGGGGGTTGCAGAGAGGTGGGTGTTGGTCTCTTCTCCCAAGTGACTAGTGACAGGACTAGAGGAAATGGCCTCAAGTTGCACCAGGGGAGGTTCAGGCTGGATATTAGGAAAAAGTTCTTTACTGAGAGAGTAGTGAAACATTGGAATAGGCTGCCCAGGGAGGTGGTAGAGTCACCCTCCCTGGAGGTATTCAAGGAGCGTGTGGATGTGGCATTGTGGGATGTGGCTTGATGGGCATGGTGCTGTGTGGTGTTGGGTGGGTTGGTTTTTGGTGTGTTGTGTGTGTTTTGGTTTTTTTGTGGGTTGTTTTTTTTCTTTTTTTTTTTTTTTTAGGTTGGACTTGATGATCTTACAGGTCTTTTCCAACCTTAGTGATTCTGTGATTCTGTGATTCTGTGATGTGGTGGAGTCCCTATTACTGGAGGTTTTCAAGATGCAGTTGGACAGGGTGCTAGATAATCTCATCTAAGCTCCCTTTCCCATGAATGGTTGAACCAGATGATGTTTCGTTCCAAGCTGGGCTCTTCTATGATTTTCTGATTCTATAAGATAATGGTAGGAAAGGAGTCAGACTTGGTGGTGTGTGTATGCTTGCTCTTTTACCCTAGGCTATCACAGTAAGTGCCTTTCAACTTGCAGTTCACAGCTTCATCCAGCATATAAGCCAGTCTGTTGAGTCTTTCATATTGTGCATCCTGCAGAATCTTACAGATTCCTTTTGAAAAAGATCTATGCTCATTCTCATCATGGTACTCCTTACTTACCTATTTGTCACTTAAAACTCAGGGCATAGCTTTTAGCTGAACTTACTAAAAATCTGCCTTTAAAGTGCCTCAGAAGTATTTCAAGGAGAGACAGATTTCCCTTCTTTGTATTCCACTTTGCTCCCAGGAGTTGCTTGGCTGTTTCAACAATTTCTCTCTAAATTATGTCCAAATCATCAGAGCTCGGCTTTTGCTATTCCTGTTTTGCAGGATATGCTGACTTCTCAGCTAGTCAAACTCAAAGAAAGGCTGAGAGATGTCGCTAGTAGACTTTGACAGCAGATACATGCATTTTCTGCCCCAAAGTCTCACATTTCTTCAGCAGCATGTAAAGGTAGCAGCTTTTCATTGATTCAAAACTCACTTCACAAAGATCAGGTGGATTGGCAAGATGAGAGAGATGAGCTCTGCTGCAATCACCAAAAACTTGCAGGGAAAGTGAGGTCATCAGGAGAAGAAGGATATACATATGTGAATGAAGAGTTCATCAATAAAGAAAAAAGATATCTCCTGCTGGGTATGGAAAGTCTCCATGCTCTTCCAAGAGATGGCTGATAGGTAACTTCAGGTTTTTCTCCCAGGTTTCTGAATCTCAAGCTGTTTGTTATGAGTTCTTCTAAAAAAATCTGAGTCCAAAAGGAAATGCTGCATAACAGAGACACTTGAATAACCTAATACTGTGCAACGCGAGATATGTAAAGCTAAGCCTCATTTAGCGTTATGGCTTCCCAAATTAAGTTCTCTATAGATTAGGGTGGAGTGTGGACGTTCATCATTGGGCTCTTGCTCCCTACTTTGCCCTAGTACTGCAAAGTTGATGTTACATTTTTGGTTGCCAACCATATGAGTGATTCTACTTGTTTATCTATTTGCTGTTGTTCTAACTAGCCTGATCATGAAGCCTTTCAAGGTGTAAAGTATAGAGCATTGTTTTTCATATAGAAGAAAACTCATTGTAATTGTTCAGTATATACAGAAAAAAAATTTAATTTTACTCATGAATGTCCCAGGCATGGCTTTGCCAAGAACTTTGAATGTGTGCAGTGCAAAGTTGCATGTAAAAGTCACTGCTCTCCAACCGTGCCAGTCTGTGTGACTGGCTGTGTGTGCATTGTGTATTGTATGTGTGTCTTTCCTGGGAGTACACGCTCAGCCTCATTCCTGGCTGGACCTGGGAAAACACAACAGCAGCAGCCTCCCATCTGTGGGACTGGGACAGGAGGAGTCCACTGGATCTTAGACTCCGCCACGTTTAGCTCCAGTGGACCAGGCAGCATCCCGAAGTCCACCATATTCAACTATGTCTAGCAGACAGTTGGGTCTTAGGGCACATGAGTACAGCTGATGCCTTATACCTCTGCAACCCCCATAAACATTAGGCATGTAAAACAGCTTACAAATAACAGCAAGGACTATTACTATTACATTAAACTGAACAGAAATTATTTCACAAAGGAATATCAACTGTTTTAGAGAGCATTTGTATTTCAAATACTCTCATGAGGTAGGTAGATATTTCTACATGTTTCTTTATAGACATGCCTCTTTGCATCAGTTCATTTCCCTATCAAAATTTAGAATATTGTTAGCAGTTGTCTGTACGTGTAACAAGAAAGTAAATTGATTGTTATACTTAATGTATTTTTTAATATAGAATGAACTGCTTTGTATGTTTGAACATGCGATTAGTATTTATAGAGCAATGCTTTGTGCCATCAGAAATTAAACACTGTAAATGGCACAATACACAAGTGTACACTGAAAAAGCACTGACAAATACTTTGTATAATATTTAATACTTTTTTCCTGCTTTACTAAGGGGACTTTGTAGTTCCTCAGCACATGATTGTGGGAGTGTAGGACATTAAATTAAACAGCATTCTCAACCAGAATGAGGACATCATAGAAGACATATATTTCCTGTGTAACTGAGTGGGGCAAAGGGTCATAACATGTAGCGTGTTGAACATGAGGTTGTCTAATATTAAAAGTAACTGATAAGAAATGAATTGCCATATGAAAAATATAAGATTGCCTGTAAAAAAGCAGAACATAGGCTTATCTTACCTGGTGTTCTCCCCTGAGAGTTAGGTTGAAGCTGATACTCTAGATGAAAGTGAACTCTTGGGTAATACAACAACTTATTGTGACATGTCTGTAGTAAAGGGGACTTCCTTCCTGACCTCTACAGACAATTAGCTTCCTCCTGCCAGTATGAAGTTTAATAACCTGGGTCGTTATATTTCCTTGCATAGCTAGAATGCTAATGTTATTAATATTAAATTCAATCAGAGTGTTAAATTGAAAAACTGCTTCCAGCACGCCATGATGTGTTCAGTTAAAGAAATTACTCTATCGTATCTTATTGATGGGCTAATGGATAACACCTTCTGTCAACACACGTTGAGGAAAAAATATCAAAATAATTTTGCAAGAAATTGAATGAGCCGAAGTGATTAAAAGGAAGATAAGGTGAAACTAGTGTTTAACCAGAGAAATAGTTACCTGTAAAACTGCTGAAAAGAATGTGGAGATTTCAGAAATGTTCTCACTAAAGTAATATAAAAAGTCTGAGGAAAAAAATCCCGTTTCCTTCATGGTGTACTTTCTTAGGAAGTGGCAATTCAATGTAATTCTGAATCCCAGTCTTCCTCTCACCAACTGCAGAATGTGTTCTTGCTCTTAAAAATAATGGAATTGTTCTGGGCATGCTTTAATACAGTGACAGATGCTTTGGTGGACATATGATACAGTGACCAGAGCATTTTGATAGTCAAATCTGAAACAAGCAGTTATTTTTTCCAGGGTAAGGCCTGAGATAGGTTTTCTGACAGTGCCTGCAATTTTTTATGTACCCAAGACAAGATACAAGCAACCTGGACGGATTAGTATTCTGGTCCCCACAACCAACAAGGCCTTGGAAGTGATCACTGAAGCAGCTTTTGCAGTTTTGTGGTATGCTTCACTGCAGGTACAAACAGTTAAGGTATTTTCTCAGAATTTTATTTTTTTTCCCTATAAAAATGAATGTCATCTATGTTTTAATTCCTCCATTGTCAGCACAGTTTAAAAAAAACAACACAGGGACATTTTTCTTTTTGCAAGTGTCCTACAGAAAGTACTTCAGTCTTTCTTCTTTTCTGTCTTCAGAGACGTGAAGCTTCTTTATGAATTCCTCCTTGTTTTATCTAGATTTTCTCTGTTCTTCCACGGCCTTGCACAGGCCTCTTGTGTTTATCTGAAACTTGGAATTCTTATAACCACGTAGCATCCAGAGGTGAATTTGAGCCATGAGTGAAACAATATGCTTCACTGATCCCTTGAGAAGTTACTGTACTTTGTTCTTTCTTTCATTAGAAGCTTTTCCCAATTTTCTTTTCCATTTCTTACGGGTTTGTTTGGTTGGTTTTTTTAACACAATGTGTGGCAACTTGCATTTAGTGATATGAGAGTGCAGTAACAACATGAGCCTCTCCAGTGGATGACAGAATCCTTCCTCCTGCTGTTTTTGATAGAATGCCTTCCAATAAATACACTAACACTTCATCTCAACAATACTTATTTTAAAAATTAGGGAAAAAGAATGATGTTTCTATGTGGTTTATTATCATTCTGAGTGTTGTGTCAACCTGTCAAATATTGACTATAATTTCTATAAATCTCACTGAATCCTTAACTACTCTCAGGGTCACACTGATGGTGTACGGCAGTGTTATGAATGGACACCATTCCATGTTAACTTCCTTGCTTTTCTAACGGCCAGACTTCGAAAGAAGCTTATACCAGCCTTACAAAATGTATCCCATGTTCCCAGTGAGATTGCTTTGATAGCAAACCTTTGATGTGTGTCAAGGAAGCCACATTTTACTTTTATTACTGAGAGAGCTTGATCTGGTGAGTAGGTCTTAGTAAACGGGCTGAGGAGACATGATGGAAACTGGTAGGTTTCCTCCAGAAATAATTCCACCACACTTTCTTCTTATCTCCACTCTGAAGCAGACCTAAAACTTTGTTCAAAAAGTATTAATTGGGGCCACCTGCAACCAAAAAATGAGATTTAACTTCTCCATCTTTGAGAAGAAACTAACGGAGGTCACTAGCAATAGAGTTATTATCCGATAATATTTTGTGTTGTTTCCTGCCAAAGAAGTATAACCAGGCTAGGTGAGAATGACTGCATATGGAGATAAAATGTGACTACAATAGAAGTAACTTATTTTAAGAAAAAGCAAAGCAGAGGTGAAGCATAGAATCATAGAATGGTTTGGGTTGGAAGGGACCTTAAAGATTATCTAGTTCCAAACCCCCTGCCATGGGCAGGAACACCTTCCGCTAGACCAGGTTGCTCAAAGCCCCATCCAACCTGGCCTTGAACACTTCCAGGGATGGGACATCCACAACTTCTCTGGGCAACCTGTTCCAGTGTCTCACCACCCTCATAGTGAAGAGCTTCTTTTTGTATCTAATCTAAATCCACCCTCTTTCAGCTTAAAGCCATTACCCTTTGTCCTATCACTACATGCCCTTGTAAAAAGTCCCTCTCCAGCTTTCTTAGAGGCCCCCTTCAGGTACTGGAAGGCTGCTAGAAGGTGTCCCTGGAGCCTTCTCTTCTCCAGGCTGAACAACTCCAACTCTCTCAGCCTGTCTTCATAGGAGAGGTGCTCCAGCCCTCTGACCATCTTGGTGGCCCTCCTCTGGACTCACTCCAACAGGTCCATGTCCTTCTTATGTTGGGGGCCCCAAAGCTGAATGCAGTACTCCAGGTGGGGTCTCATGAGAGCTGAGTAGAGAGGGGGGTAATCACCTCCCTCGACTTGCTGGTCACACTTCTTTTGATTCAGCCCAGAATATGGGCTAGCATGGCATACCTTGCCTAAAATGGATACTCAGCCACCAACTGCAGAAATACTCCGTAGTTTTTAAAGGACCTTCTTTAAGCTAAAAGTAAACCCAACAAGTGCTTTCTTTGTTATTAAATGCTTTGACCATTTTCTGAAGCTTAATTTATGTGAAGGTCTTCACACAAATTAGCTGTAAATCTGAAAAGCAAACCATAGTGAAACATACAAATACCATTACAAATTGATATCAAAGACAGATTTTAAATAAAATCCACATACCTCTCCATTCTTGCTTTTTCTGGCAGGAATCAATGTCTGTTTTCTGAAGAAAATTCTGCTGAAATTTTTCTATATTTTTCAGAGTCTTTTAATCAAGCTAAAACATTCAAATCAAAGAATTAATTCTATGTATACCAGCAGTCACTGTGACCTTGGTCACTGTGAAAGTCTTCTGTAGTTGAATTCTCTGATGTCTGATATGAATGAGACAGCCTTTCTTGTGATCAGCAGTCTCCAGTCCACCTATCTCCACCACATCTATAGGAAGACTTTGGTTTTAGTATCTTCAATCAGTTCCAAAAGTGCTAGGGACATACCTGCACCTGCAGTTATAGATTGTAATTGCTTAGGAAGTTAGGCTGGTATCAGTAATTTAGGTGTCTTCCAAGAGAAGATATTTTTTATAAAGCTTTTTTTGCTTTTTGGGGTTTTTTTGTTGTTTTTGTTTTTTTGTTTTGTTTTTTTTTTTTTATTGTTGCTCCTTTCATGCATTGGAATCTTGTTACATGATAATTAAAAGTATTTTTAAAAAAATTGCTAGAACAAAAAAGATCCTATGGTATGTGACTATTACAAACACTTCTCTGACATTGTGGTGTTACAGAAGAGGAGATGGAATATGTGACCTTTATAGTGTCAGTCATTTTTTAACTTAATTGGAAAAATCTCAGAATAGCTCCAGAGGAAAATTCTTTCAGAGCATTTTATGACTAGACTTTTAATACTAAGTCTAGAAAATTGATGTATTTGAAGAAAGAGGTCACAAGTGAAGGAGAACTTGCAGATCTGTATGACTGTAGGCAGCAGACACATATTATGCACTGACATTAATCTTTTCAAGTGATATGAAATTGTATGAAAACGGGTTTGTAATCATAGTACTACAGTTCAATGATCAGTAAATAGTCTGGGAAATGTTCCTTGTAACGCTGAAGTGTTGAATACACTCTTGAAAGAATTTAAAAACAACTGTAAAAGGCAATGCAAACAAACAGAGACAAAGTCAGTGATGTACCAAAGGTATAAAACTGGAAATGTAAGTGTAACCTTGTTCCCAGTAAGGTAAATGATGAAGTTCTCATTGGCTTTTTGATTACAGTAGACTTTTACAGATAAAATCTCTCAGTTACAACATAAGGACAGTTATTATCTCAAGTCAGGGCACCACTGTACTGTCTCTCACGCAGAGTGAGACTGATATGAATAGTGAATGTTAGTTGAAAGTCATACTGTTCAGGTTTTCCATTATTATTAAATGAACACACTGGAAATTAAAGCAGTTGAATGCTTAATTTAGCTCTCTAATAGTTCTATGCTCTTCTTTCATAAATATTTTTTTCAAAAACATGTCATTTAATCCACACTGTTAAAATGACCAGTTGCCTCATTGAATATTCCCAATCCATGAAAGGTAAGAAAAGTCCTTCCATATGCCATCACTGAGACAGCAACAGGGCTAATAAGGTTGCTTTCAGCAGTAAAAACTTCTTTTTGGGGGGGATATAGCAGATTTTCTGAAGTATGATCATTCAACAATAGACTCTAGAACAGAGAAGGAAAGTGATTTCTTGATATTAAGACTCACAAAAAATCTGTAAAATTTGTACTTAAGATGTTGGTAATTTAAATGGTACTGAACTGTACCGAACTGAGGGGCAGGAAGTGTGCCATGGTTAACACCCTGGCAGTCTTGCTTGGTTCTGCTCTGCACACTACTATAAATTTTCAATGTGGCCATGAGCAGATCATTTAGAACTGGACTGTGGTATAGGCAAAACCTGGACGTTACATAATATATGACTGGTGTTGCTTTGGGTACAGCTGAAAGACACTGACTATGTTTATATGTCTGTCTATTAAGGCTGAACTGTTAACAAAGTAATTAGACCTATCAAGAAGTAAAAAACCATGGAAAATCCTAAGAAATTCTTTCCCCTCACTTACAGGGAGGCTGGGGAAGGTTTTTACTCAGTGCACTGCCAATATAGATTAATAGTGGAGCAACTACGTATCACTGTGAGAGTGGAAGCACTGTCTCAGTCTTCTGCATAGGGTTCAGTGCAGAAAAAGTAGAGCAGTAAGATCTTATTCAATATTCCATATAGTTAGGTAGCTGAGAGGAGAGAGAGGGCTAAATTTCTCAACCAAAGTTCTGAATAACCAAAAAACCCCCAAAGTTTGAAACTTTCATTGGAAAGTTTCTTTCTTACAGATGTGTGGGGAAGCTATTTCAATTCTCTGTCCTCAAAGTGAAAATGCTGAAGGTTCCAGGCATGTACAGCAAGCAGTCAGGGCACTTCTAATGGGAAATGGGGACTATTTTCAGCACATTATCTGTGCTGTTGTTATCTTGTTTTTACAAGAAGAGACACCTCACTGACTGGCAAATCTTTTTTTTTTATTTTTCAAATGTAACGCAATAGGCATTTTGTACAACATATAACACATACACTATTATGATAGCAGAAGCTTCTCACCCCATGTCACTTTCTTGCATTCTTCTTTCATTATTGTCAACTCTTCAACCAGGCTGGTTCACTGCTAAGGTTGATTTTTAGATTCTTTGGAAATGCAGGAGCACAGGTAAGTTGGACTCAGCTTGCATAGCAGGGATGTAAGACACACTTTTGGACCCAAAACTTCTGTTGAAAGGAAAATGAGAAGAGCATTCATTATGAGAACTGTCTTGAGAAAAGTTGAAGCATTTGCATATGCATAATATCTCTGGTATGGACCAGAATTTATGGGGCCTAGAAGATCTTTTATGCAGTTGAGAAACTACTTACTGCATCCTAGAAGTTTCTCTTGCAGCCACCCTACATTGTGGGTTGTCTTGCCTCATTTGTCTCTTTCTTGCCTCAGTAGCCACATTATCTGGATTCATCAGGCGGCAGCTTAGTGACAGAGCCCTACACCAAGTTACACTGAAAGCTTTGCTTCTACTGATTATCATTGTGGAACTTCTAGACTGAAATAAACAATCACCTTCCTACTGTAAGCTGGACTTGCTATTAATGCTTCCTGTTAACGCTATTAACGCTATTAACACAGCAATGTAAAATTACTGAGGAAAATGTGTTGAGCACAGGCTGTCTCTTTTTAAATGGTCTAATATGCTGATAGTTTTGTGTACAAAGCTGTGAAATATTACATCACTAAATGTATGTAATTCTAATTATCCATACTTGTGAATGCTTAAAGTGTATATGAAGAAATGTTCCAGAAAGCTAATCAAAGCAAGAGTTACTATTTGCACAGAAAGTTAAAAATAAATTTAAATTAAAGAAAAGATAGTGAATGTAATTAAAACACAATAGATGCACCTGGTTGAAGAGCGTCAATAATGAAAGGAGAAGGCAGGAAACTGAAGAGGGGTAGAAGAGGCTTCTGCTATCATCATAGTGTATGTGTTACATGTTGTACAAAAACACCTACTGCCTTTCATCTGAAACTTCAAAAAGATTTGCAGCCAATGAGAGAAGAGCAATCTATGGAATGAATGCTCTAGAATCTGGGAATTGCCCACATGTTTGTGGGGGCTTTTAATCCATACTTACTGAGGGAGCCAATCCAGGAAAAAGATGTAGAAAATTATTTATACTTGTCTCATTACAGGGTGCTGTCCACTGCAAGGAAAAAAAAAAACAATACAAAATTGCACAGCATGTATAGTCTTAAACTACTGTTTTAGCACAGCTCATGAATTCTTAATACTACTGTTTACTGTGCTGAGCTCTGCCTATAGTCACACAGTGGAGATCCCCAAAAATTTCCAAGGATTCAGCCTGTGATTTGTCTTACCATAAGCAAGAGGTCCCACTGCTGCAAAAGCCTCTTAACTAGCCAAGACTTTTGCAAGGAACCAGAAGAGTAGTTAAAGCTTTTCAAGGGCAAGAATGCTGTGTAAGCACAAAACCAGAATGTGAAAAGCATGTTAATCTGTTGTGCAGATATGTAAATGATCTGTGCATAAGCTAAGAAACATTGTTCTTAATTAGAACTAGATAGATGACTCAAGGCTAAAGTAGAATGATTTGTCTTAGTTTATAAGGTAAACAATTGTTGTTGTATAAACAGGAGTCCAAATCCTGCCTCCACGCAGGGCGACTTAAAAGTTAAACCATGGATCTAAGAGCATTGTCCAAATGGTTCTTGAACACCAACAGGCCTGGGGCCATGAACACTCCCCTGGGAATCTTGTTCCAGTGCTTGACCACCTTCTAAATGAAGAACTTTTCCTAATATCCCATCTGAACTTCCCCTGACGCAACTTTAAGCCATTCCCTTGTGTCCTATCACCAGACACCTGAGGGAAGAGATCAGCACCTCCCTCTCCACTCCCCTTCATGAGGAAATTGTAGACAGCCATGAGGGCACCCCTCAGTCTCCCCCTCTCTAACCTGAACAAACTTAGTATCCTTAGCCACTCCTCATAAGCCATGCCCTCTAGTCCTTTCACCATCTTTGTTGCCCTCCTTTGGACACATTCTAATATTTTTACGTCCTTCTTATATTGGGGGGCCCAAAACTGCACACAGTACTCCAGGTGAAGCTGCACCAGTGCTGAGTATAGTGGGACAATCACATCTTTGAACTGGTTAGCTATACTGTGCGTAGTGCACCCCAGGATATGGTCAGCCCTTTTGGCCGCCAGCTCAAATTGTTGACTCATATTGAGCTTGCCATCAAGCAAAACCCCCAGATCCTTTTCCACAGGGCTGCACTCCAGCCTCTTGTTCCCAGTCTGTACATACATCCAGGATTACACTGCTGTAGGTGCAGAATCCAGCATTTGTCCTTGTTAAACTTCATACGGTTGGTGATTTCCCAGTACTCTATCAAGATCTCTCTGTAAAGCCTCTCTACCCTTGAGGGAAACAACGTCCTCTCCTAATTTAGTATCGTCGAGAAACTTGTTTAGTGTGCACTCAAGTCCAGTGTCCAGGTCACTGCTGAACTCCATTTTCACTCTGAGAATCCACTGCTTAAAAAATGCCCTAAGCCAGTTGAAAAAAAAAGGTTTGAAGGTGTGTTAGCTTTATATTTACAGGTATATCACTGTGTCTCATTTTTATTACTAAGTCAGCAGTGGATTAAGGCATAAGTCTGCAGATGCAGGAGAACGATTCATTGCAGTGTTTGCAGAAGCTGCAATGGCATCCTAAGCATCATAGTTTAGAGAGTTCATGTCCTTTGAGACCATAGCTTTGGGGAACATTGCTTTTTTCCTTTGATGTTCAGTAAATATTCACAGGAGACTGGACAAGGATCAGTGGAGAATGCACCTTCTATTTGCACTTGAAATAAAAACTACGAAAAGGGGCATTGGTAAATGGAATTGTCAACTGTGTGCTAAAAAATTCCTTACCAAAATATCATTGTTTGTATCTGAATTTTCTGTAGGGAAATCAACAAGGTTGCACAGATAGGAAAAGGTAAATATTGAACTGTATTACCTACTATGAAAAAGCTGAAGAGTTCTTCTCTCCATTGTTTACTTCCCTGTGCAGCCTGTGCCAGACCAGAATATCTTGTGTAGTTCTGTTTCATTTGGATTCAGCTATAGGATTAAAAATTCAGTGAATTTTTTAAAATTTTCTTTCAGGTATTACTAATTACTAAATTACTAATAGCTGTGCCTAACCTGCTGAATATACATGTTGTCTGCAATGTACTACAAATTTTGAGAGGATCAAAATATGTAAAGGGGGATTTATCTATGCAGATAGGATAAGGGGAAGGACATCTCCTATTAAAACCTGAAATTTTTGTCTAACATTTATGAGTAAAATAGACTGTTGTCTATTCTTTTAATTCTTTAAGATGTTTTATTTAATAACTATGAAAATAGCCTTTGGTTACCTACACTGAGTATTATGTTAACACTCTGCAGGAAGCAAACTGTATTAATAATAATGCAAAATTATATGTTTAGGCAAATTCACTGTTGTTCATGAAGTGCTAGCAGCAAGTTCAATGTTAGACAAATTCTCCAGCTGTGACATTGCTGGCTAATTTAAATATTTACATATTTTTTACACAGTTGGAAGCTGATATTTAAGTGTCCCCCAGTTACCCAAACTGACCTCACAAAGTAAATGTAATAAAATTTAACAAAACAGAAATCTAATCCTGTGCCATCTTTAGCACCTTCCCATCCCTAAATAAGGAACAGGAACATCACTATTGACTTTCAGTAGGCAGAACTTGAATAATGTGATGATTGACAGCAGCATCATAGACCTCCTACACAAATTTAGTTAGCTTGTTGTGCTAAATCAAACTTGGGAATATAAGTCAAAATTTCTCTTAGCCTTGGGTAATACCATACTTCTGGGTACTGATGTAGACTAAGAAAATATAACAGAAAACTGAGGGTTGTCCTAGTCTATTCTCTCTCTTCCCCTTTACTAGCTATGAGTTCCTGGACTCTTGCTGCATCAGATCTCAGTTTGGCAGAGAACTTTTCTTTCTACTAGGTTTCTTTTCCAGTACACCAACTAGCTGAACCCCACCAGACAACAGCTACATAAAGACTATGTAGACTCAAAGTAGGATAGCTGAATGAATGAAAGTAGGGATGTGCCCTAAACGTATCTTAATCAAACATTTTCAGTAAATGTTTGTGGAGAAAGTACAGTTACTTTTGATACACGGGTGCTAGGGAAGGAGATTCCCAGTGACCTACAAGACCTATTCACAGACATTTTATGAGTACCTATCATGTATTCAGCCCACACATGCAAGTTGAAAACTGCTGATGCATGTGGATGAGGCATTTTGTTCAGAAAGACAAGAAGATGGAGGGAAATACTTGTCAAGATCAACACTCTTTGTAGTCGTGTAGAGGATGCAGGACCTTTACAGGAAGACAAATTAAATTTTGTCTAGAGAATAATCATCTGGCTAGAGTAAATTGGCAGCTGATGAGTCAGCAATCCTGGGTATCTCATACATCAGGCCTAACTAAGTTCTATGGGATCAGAGGTCTAGATGATAAAGTAAAGATTATAAAGAAACAGCAGATAAGAGAAAAATATTTTATGGTTACTTCTTTGAGTTAGCCTTATACATCTTTCATGTGTTTTTTATGTCCTTCTAGCCCCACCTTGCCTGTTGCCTTACTCTTCAGATCATGAATATAATGCTGTGCATATCCCAAAACATGAGCTGAAATAAATGTTTGTATGCATGAAGATTTCTGGAAAATGTATCTTTCTATGCAGAAAAATGTACACACTGGAAATATTACATTAGTGATGTATATACATGTTCAAGTTATACAAATGAGACTACTACCTCATAAACAGAAATATACACTGTCCAGTATTCTGTATAAATCCTTTTGTGTTTAAACTGTGACAACTTGCAATATGCTATTTGAATAACATCATCTAAATGATCACAATGAATATAATACAGATAGTTTGTGCTGTTACATGCAGGTCTGAAAATTATTTGTAATGAATGTTTTGATTTTGTAGTCCGTTATGTTGAGGTGAATTACAGCTGTTACGCACCAAAGGAAATGGCATGAGGTTATCTATAACAGACTGGTTTTCTTATTTAACTAAAAGCACTGATCTTCATCAGATTTTCATGAAGTTATAGTCTAGAATGTATAATCCTGAGATTAGGTACTGAAAAAAAAAAAAGGACAAAAAAAGACAGACCCATATTGGAGCATAAGTAACTCAGGCGATATTTTGGGGAAAATTCACCCAATTTTTCTGGGAACATTACAAAGTCTTCTGTAGAATACACAGGAAGATTGTGTCCTGTAACTTACCTGGATTCTCCCCAAGTCCAATTACATCCAGCAGCCTAAAGGGAGTGTTATGTTATGAAGCTGAAGCTTGGGAGTAATTTGCCTATTTCCAACAAAGGGCTAGGAGAGGAAATTGAACAAAAAAACAGGTAACTAGTTTGGATTCTGAATCTTGTCTCATCTGCATACCACAATGGGCACCGCTTAGGTCACAGGTTGGAAAACTGGGGTGGACTGCTGTGATAATATAGTTTGATTTCATGTCTAAGATAGGACTATACTTGTATTTCTGTCCCAATTTAACACTATTACAGAAAAAGGGATCTAACATCACTTCTGAAAAAAAATTGCTTTAATGGTTAAATATCATAACTGCTACAATAGACCAACTTTTTTCTGGTCTATACTTTCTCATTGACATTTTTCAGCCATGGGCTGCTGTAATTCTTTTACTAATTAAAAGATTCTTTCTCTTTTTATGCATGTAAGGACTTTTATGTATGTAAGAAAACTATTACCTGTCTTTTCATTATATAGAATTGGAAGATATCTTTCTGTAAATATTTCCCAGATCTTTAATCATTCTCATTTCTCCTTTTCTTACCCAGCTTCCATGTATTAACATTCTTCTTTTGCTGTGACACCATAACTGTGATCAACATTTGCTGCAGATTTCAGAGGTAAGGGACTCAACCTACTGCCATTTGAGATTTCCATGTTTATAGATCAGAGCATTACTTTATTCCTTTGGGCTAATCATTGCACTTGGAGCTGTTGTAGTATTCTGATGAAATAAATTGGTCTAGAATTATAACAATATCAGTTTAACCTACTCATGTACAATATTAAATAGTTAAATAATGTTTATATTAAATAGTTAAATAATGTTTGACATTTCAAATGCACAGAACTCAAGTTGCTTAGTTCTATGGCAACAGATAAGGTTTTTGTTTTTTTTAGAATCCTTTTCAGTAAAGATGCAAATAAAGAAACATTTATAATATCAAAATGCAAAACATTAAGTAAGGATTTCTTTTTAAGATTCTTCTTATTACTTTTCAAGGAAAACAAGGGTTTGGCAACCTTTTTAATGATATTTAGGGTAGCTATAAATAGTCTTTCTGAATAATGAGAAAGTCACTTAAAAATAAGCTGGTTCTTGTTGTCATGATCATTGTTAAACTCTGATCCTGCCTCTTTTATAATAAAATAAACAGGCACATAAAAGGAGAAAACAGTGAACCCTAAATGAAATACACAAAGTCATCCAGCCTTCACTTACAACTTTTGTTCTGGAAACAAAGGCCTTCTGAGACCTGACACATTTGTACAGATGTTGTGCTTTTCAAGATCTTCTCTTTATCTGTATGCCTGCACAAAACAACACTCTAAGGAATGAAGTTTTTTACTATCTGAGCTAGGTTTTTCATAATACAGTGCAAAAAGTGTGAGACTAAGAAAACTGAGAGAAATAAGGAGGAGAAGCAGAAGGACCTGCAAAGAATGGTGTGACAGAAGGAGCCAAGGCTCCTTTTATAGGTGCAGTTGGGTGAAGGCAAGGTAGTATATGCTGGTTTTTGGGTCCTTGTCTTTTTTCTCACTCTGCCTGGGGTAGCCTAGAGTTCAGGTAGTTGGCTTGGCAACTGTGAAACAAGACTTGTTTCTGTCAACTTAGTCAACGCTGGCTGGAACTGATGTCAATCTGTGCTTTTTCCAGGCAACACAAACCCGCTGTGAAGTCTCCCTTTTTAACAGCCCAAACAGTGTAATGCGAGAAATTCTGTCACTAAGTTTTTCACTCATTTGACTATTTTTAGTCTGTTTCTATTTGACTCTAGCTTTTTATTTTACCATTGGTGCTCTTGGCACCTTTTAGGAACATCATCAGTAGGGTTTTTTTGTTCAATCTAATTTAAGTTAGTCTGTCTTTATTTTTTTCAATCTCAGTTAACAGCTTTATATAACAGTGTCATACAGGCTTCTTCTAGGTCACAATGAAGTTTATGATAGTTTACCACTACCCACAAAGCTTTCTCAGAGCCAGTGTTTTTTTCCAGCTATTCATGGCCAACTTTCTTTCAAATAGGTTTGACTTTATATTTGGCCATATTAAAACTGAGAATGTTTTGTCTTGCTGATTAATTCTCTTCTTTATTTACTGTTCCCCCAGTTTTTGTGTCATCTGCAAACTGTAACAGCAACTTCTTTTCTGATCATTGCTAAAAAGGGTAAACAACGCTGTGCTAAAAATCAGTTTCAACAATTCTCCATCCCACACTTCAATCTGCTTCCCATTAGAATGGTCAGATGATTTGAGGAGAAAAAGCCATCTCTGTCTCCCTCCGTAAAAATCTACATGGTTTGGTCACACTCATCTTCAAGGATTGGACATTGTAATATGAAATGAACTAAACTACACATGAACTGTCACAATGTGCTTCATTTATATTCCACTTCTTCAATTCTTGACTGAGACTTATACCACTTATTCCATTTTTTTGCCTAACATGGATGTTGAGCTGACACAACTACAAAAATCTTGTCCACCTCAGAATCACAGAATCACTGAGGTTGGCAAGGACCTCTGGATGTCACCTGGTCCAGCCCTGCTCAGGCAGGGCTACCTAGACCCAGCTGACTAGGACCATGTCCAGAAGACTTTGGAATATTTCCAAGGCTGGAGAGTCCACACATCTCTGGACAGCCTGTGCGAGTGCTCAGTCACCTGTCACACACACACCGCCCCCCCCCCCCCCCCCCACCCCCCCAGTAAAAAAGTGTCTCCTGATGTTCAGAGGGAACCTCCTGTGTTTCAGTTTGTGCCCATTGCCTCTGGTCCTGTCACAGGGCACCACTGAAAAGAGCCTGGCTCCATCCTCTTCATTCCCTCCCATCAGGTATTTATACGTGATGTTAAGATCTCCCCTGAGCCTTCTCTTCTCCAGGTTGAGCAGTCTCAGCTCTCTCAGCTTCTCCTCACATGAGAGATACTCCAGCTCCTTAATCATCTCTGTGGCCCTTCGCTGAACTCTCTGCAGTAGCTCCCTGCCTCTCTTGCACTGGGGAGCCCAGAACTGGACCCAGTACTCCAGGCATGGCCTCAATGATGCTGAATAAAGGGGAAGGCAATTCTTTGCCTAAGGCAACCCAGGATATCATCAGCCTCCTTTGCAGCAAGAACACATTGTTAGCTCATGTTCAACTTGGCGACCACCAGGACCCCCAGGTCCTTTTCTGCAAAGTTGCTTGCCAGCTGGGTGGCCCCAAGCATGTATTGGTGCATAGGGTTGTTCCTCCTCAGGTTGCAGGAATTTGCACTTTTCTTTCTGTTCCTGTCAGACCATTTCTCTAGCCTGTGTCTCTCTTTCAAAATATGGGCATAATGTTTGTTTTATCTTAGTCTTTTGGAGCTTTACCAGTGTTCCAGGTGCTATTGTAAATCAACATCAATACTTCAAAGAGATGCTTATCCAGCATTTTCAAACACTTGCATTAAATCACCAAGTGCATATGATTGAAAAAATTATCTCATAAAACTTTCATTCCAAGAATTAGAAAGCTAACATAAACTATCCTCATTTGGGGACTCATTTATTGTACCTCTGTATTAAAAGGAATAGCCTTTTGCCATTCTGTTCAAATCCCAGAGACAGTAAGCAGTCCGGGCACCTCTGGAAGGACCTGCTCACAATGATGAGTTAGTAGGAGAGAGGACTTAGAGCACTGTGTGCAAGTGCCACGACTCCTGAACGATTTTTCTAACAACTAATAGTATCCATCTCAGAACAACACCAACCCTTCCCGAAACAAGGCACATATTTTGTAGCTGTTAGATCATGAATAATCTCAATGTTTTGTTCATTCATAGCAAGCATTTTTTCTTGATAAGGAATAAATTTTTAAAAATCTAAGCATTTGTTGCCTGATTCTGCAATAAAGTCACACTAGTATAATGCTATCACAAGACTTACATGGTCTAGCTAAAAATGGTCATATTGAAATAATCCCCTGAAAACAGCAATGTGGGTAGTCTTACCCCTTACTGTCACTGTTTCACTGAGCTCAGGGTATTGAGAATGGAAAATCATTCCACATTTAGCTTATTCCCATAACTAATTAGATCAGAATTGGAATTTCTTGTAGATGGGTACCCTGAAGGTATTAAAATATCAAAAAATACCGTACATGGTTTCTCAGACACTACTACACTGCATCTTCTCTACAAAACATAAAATACAGTAACTCAATAGAGGGGGTATTTAAGCTGTTAAATTATAGCTCATATATCTTGTATAGGCAGACCATCTTCAATGATATTAAAGTAAATCGGCTTCATCGCTGCCTAGCTACCGATTGATCAGTACTTCCAGTGACTTAGTGAAAGCCACAATCTTAGGATTTCATTATTAGCTTTAATACTTAGATGTGCTAATAATATCCAAGAAAATGGAATAAAATCAGTGATGTGTCAGAAGAAAGTCATTCATATTACTTGTAAGGCAGTGCTGGGAGGCTGAGTGCTGATGCTTAACTAAATGTTTTAGTACCATAAAATTTAATAACCTTTCTACAAAGTGCAGTCAATACAAACTAGATGTTTATAACAGCAGTTTCTAACCTTAAGTGTACCCTGCAGTATAAGTAGCACTGCAAAAATTACCACAAAAACAGACAAGTAAAGCAAAGGCTCTTATGTGGTATGCTGATGAACAAAATACCAGAATTTTAAGAATAAGAATGAGCATTTAAGCAACCAACTAATCACAAGAATATCGCTGTATAATGTACACAAGAACCTTACGTCCACTGCACTTTTGTTAGTCAGCTTCTGGGTCTTCAGAACACAAAGAATCACAGAATCACAGAATCATTAAGGTTGGAAAAGACCTGTAAGACCATCAAGTCCAACCATCAACCCAACACCACCATGACCACTAAACCATCTCCCGCAATGCCACATCCACATGTTCCTTGAACACCTCCAGAGATGGTGACTCAACCACCTCCCTGGGCAGCCTGTTACACTCTCTCAGTAAAGAAAATTTTCCTAATGTCCAACCTAAACCTCCCTGGTGCAACTTGAAGCCATTTTCTCTTGTCCTGTCACTAGACACCTGGGAGAAGAGACCAACACCCACCTCTCTGAAACCGCCTTTCAGGTAGTTGTAGAGAGCGATAAGGTCTTCCCTGAGCCTTCTCTTCTCCAGACTGAACAACCCCAGTTCCCTCCGCCACTCGTCATAAGACTTGTGCTCCAGACCCCTCACCAGCTTCACTGCCTTTCTCTAGACATGCTCCAGCATCTCAATGTCCTTCTTGTAGTGAGGGGCCCAAAACTGAACACAGGATTCGAGGTGCGGCCTCAACGGTGCTGAGTACAGGGGCACGATCACTTCCCTACTCCTGCTGGCCACACTGTTTCTGATACAGGCCAGGATGCTGTTGGCCTTCTTGGCCACCTGGGCACACTGCTGGCTCATGTTCAGCCGGCTGTCGACCAGCACCCCCAGGTCCTTTTCTGCGGGGGAGCTTTCCAGTCACCCGTCCCCAAGCCTGTAGCGTTGCGTGGGGCTGTTGAGACCCAAGTGCAGGACCCGGCACTTGGCCTTGTTGAACCTCATACAATTGGCCTGGGCCCATCAATCCAGCCTGTCCAGATCCCTCTGAAGAGTCTTCCTATCCTCAAGCAGATCAACACTCCCTCCCAACTTGGTGTCATCTGCAAACTTGCTGAGGATGCACTCGATCCCCTCATCCAGATCATCGGAAAAAATACTAAACAAGACCGGCCCCAGTACTGAGCCCTGGGGAACACCACTTGTGACCGGCCACCAACTGCATTTAACTCCATTCACCACAACCCTTTGGGCCCGGCCATCCAGCCAGTTTTTTACCCACGGATGAGTGTGCCCATCCAAGCCATGAGCAGTCAGTTTCTCCAGGAGAATACTGTGGGAGATGATAGTGTCGAAGGCTTTGCTGAAGTCCAGGTAGACATCGTCAACAGCCTTTCCCTCATCCCCTAGGCGGGTCACCTGGTCACAGAAGGAGATCAGGTTGGTCAAGCAGGACCTGCCTTTCATGAACCCATGCTGGCTGGGCCTGATCGCCCGGTTGTCCGGTATGTGCCGCATGGTGGCACTCGGGATGATCTCCTCCATAATCTTCCCCGGCACCGAGGTCAGACTGACAGGCCTGTAGTTCCCTGGATCCTCCTTCTGGCCCTTCTTGAAGATGGACATCACATCTGCTAACCTCCAGTCCGCTGGGACCTCCCCAGTTAGCCAGGACTGGTGGGACCAGTTTGTTGACCCAAATCAGAGGCACAGAATATCAACTTCACTTGCACCTGGATGGTGTTGTTCATCCAGTTTGCTAGCAGTCTTTTCAAATCAGAGGAAAAATATTAAAGTATTGTAATGATTATAAGTTGCACAGATTTCCCATTCTCAGGAGCTAGCTCTGGTTTGGATTAAATCCACAGCCCATACAAAGGTTTCTTTCTATAAATATCAACCTCTCTACTGCTGATGCATGGAACATACCTAGCAACATAAGATATTAAGACCATCCATCTCTAGCCTTATAGTAATCAAAAAGGTTTCATCACTTACTTTCTGTTGGTTGGCTTTCCTAAAGGCCGAATAGAACTTAGCTGGATATTCATATCTCAGAGGAACTGTGGGTCATTAAACATGTCTCTGTACATAACAATTCATGTGAGAAAATGTTGACATTTGCACTGGCAGGAATAGAATCAGTTAAAGCGGTTTCTTTCATTCCTAATATTTCTTTGAGCAAGAAAGGCTATATTTTAGAAACAGAATTTTCTCTCAAACTCCCTGTGCTATTAAAGTTCTTTGTTTCTCTAGGCAAATATGTAGATCTACCATTGTTTAACTGTGTAACAGGGAAGAGAAATATTACCTTGTTAGCATGCCTCTCTAACTGATAAGCTAATATATTTTGATATGTGCTAAAAGAACTGTGAGGGAGAAGGTGTATGTAGGTGTATAGTCATGTACTCTTAAAATGAATGCTTTCTCCTGAAATGAAATGGAGGAAATGCAGAAATTAAGTACAAACAACTGCAAAGTTTTAAATTTAAGCTTAATAATAAACATATTTATTCATTCTCTCCTAGTATTTCACTCTTCTCTTTCTATAGTTCAGAACTGAAAGGTCAACACATTGTTCATTGTGTCACCGTCTTTTCTGCATAATAATTTATCAGGTCAGTAACTAAAAATATACTAGATCAAAGTATTTGAAGATAATCACAATTACCTTGTTCCTGTGGTTGCTCATGTTTGACCAAGCTAATTATGCCTTGCTTCTTTCCAGATTTATACAGTAATTGTCACACAGTGCTTTTAGAAGGATGGCTGCCAGACGGCAGAAGAAACGGCTTAGAAAATGCTAATGGGACTTACAAACAGCAACTTTTAAAGGGCTCTGACCTATCATACCAGAGTATCTTACTACTGCTTATTAAATAAGGGCAGGGGGGTGAGGACAGGAGTTCAGTTTTGTGACTTGATGTGAAACTGATGACACTGCTTTAATTCACAGAATAACAAAATTTATATGGCAGAGCTCATATCATTCATGATTCACAGCAACGCATAGGTGTTGCCCTAAAGCTCATTCTAATACTTCACCAGCAATGAGTATCCTTATGAATACCCAGATCAGTAAGTGAAAAAAAAATATGGACTCATTTTCAATTGAATAGGTTTGTTTATGCCCAGTGGGCACTTGATTTAAAAAAATCGACCAATACAGTTTTGTATAGATACCGGAAAATTTTTGAGGCTTGCACAGCTGAATCATGGAGAAAGTTACATAGAACTGTGATTGCCAGAAGTTTTGGTGGGGAGGCTAATTAACAGCTTACTTCTTCCCAGTTGTGGAATAAATACAATCCCAAATTTCTTATTAGATCAGCTACAGCACATGGCAGTGTCTTGAATTTTTAATCTCAGGTTATTGACATACATGTAGAAAAGTGTGTGCAGTCAAACCTTAATCAAGGAATACTTGTTAAAAAGTAGGGGTGTAAATTTAAACTTCTACTAAATTCAAAGATATTACCCTCTGCTTAGATGTCCCAGGCAAAAAATGAAGTTGAAGCTGAGAAGCGCATTATTTATAATATGTTTGTTTTGTCCTTTAAACACACAAAAATGCAGCTGAAAGCTGCACTAACATAACTCTGCTAACCTAGATTTTCTGTTTCCTAGCAGACCTGAGTAAATGACTGGTGTGACATAGTGGAAAAGTTTATTTTTAGAACTGAATATTTTAATATCATTGTTAGTACAAGTCTCATAGCTGTTAAGCTACTGCTGTTTCCTAAGCAAAGCAGGCTCTTAGAAACAGATCCAGAATGTAAGCCAAAACAAAATACGGGTCTAACCATGACAGAGATTTAAAGTTGTGAAGGTGATCCATCTTAATGCAGTAATTTGCACTAGGAAAATCCTGACCAATACAAGGTTATGGGAGACTGAGAGCCAGCTCCACCTGCCACTTCATACAGTTTAAATTCACTCTTTGAATATCCTGGAGGATTCTTGGCTGTTGGCCATTCTGGGTGAAAGCACTGAAATTGATGATTTTTGTTAAGATGTTCAAAATGCAGTAGACCAGAGAAAGGAATTGAGAACAGTAGTGAGCATGACTTCAAAGACTAATGATTAAGCAGGTAGGATCAAGGGAATCATTACTGTTAAACCCTATTCAAAGAACTGGTAATATGCTCCATATAGTGACTTTATCCGAGAACTGAGATGCTCAGATTTCCCATTGAGGACATAATTTTTGTCATGCTTGGACCACTCTGTTTCAGATATCATTGAGGCAAAGACAAAAGGAAATGAAGGATGTGCCGGAGGCCAGGGCAGACAACACCCGTGTGTGGGGCAACCAGGTGAACGATCTGCTCAGCCTGGCGGAAGAGCTGAAAGAGGAAGTGGAGAGGCTGAGGAGTATCAGGGAGTGCGAGAGGGAGATGGACTGGTGGAGCCACACCCTACTATCCCTGAGGCAAAGGCAGCAGATGGGGGCTCCACGAGAAGCAGAGGATCCCTTACCCTCATGCCGCTGGGCAGGAGGAGGGGACCTAAGAGGCGAAGGGGAATGGAAACAGGTCCCTGCTCGGGGCAGCAGGTGAATCCCCTCCCGGCCTCCCTCACCTTCCCAGCTGCCCCTACACAACAGATATGGGGCTCTGGAACTTGAGGGCCAGGCGAATGAGGATATAGACAGAAGTCCATCCAGGGGGTTGCCTGGGGTGAGTCAGTCAGCCCCACACATCAAGACTACCTCTACTAAGACAAAAAGGAGGGTAATTGTCATTGGCGATTCCCTTCTGAGGGGAACAGAGGGCCCAATATGCCGACCAGAACCAACCCACAGGGGCTTGGGTGAGAGAGGTCACTAGGAAACTCCCTGGTACGGCCCACTGACTGCTACCTGCTGTTGGTTTTGCAGGTTGGCAGTGACGAGATTGTGCAAAGAAGCCTAAAAGTGATTAAAAGGAACTTCAGAGCGCTGGGGCGACTGGTTGAAAGATCAGGAGCTCCGGTAGTGTTTTCCTCAATCCCTTCAGTGGCAGAGAGGAACACTGAATGGAACAGGAATATGCACCTGGTTAACATGTGGCTCAGATGCTGGTGCCATCGGCAGGATTTTGGGTTTTTTGACCACGGGGCGGTTTACACAGCGCTGGGCCTGCTGGCAGCAGGTGGAGTTCAACTATCCCCAAGGGGGAAAAGGATTCTCACTTATGAGTTGGCAGGCCTCATCGAGAGGTCTTTAAACTATATTCGAAGGGGGAAGGGGATGAAACCAGGCTCCCTAGAGATGAGCCTAGGAGTGGCATGCTGATGTTGGGGGCGAAATCGATAGCCCAGCTCAAGTGCATCTACTCCAATGCACGCAGCATGGGCAGCAAACAAGAGGAGCTGGAAGCCATTGTGCAGCAGGACAACTATGATGTAGTCGCCATCATAGAAACATGGTGGGTCGACTCGCATGACTGGAGTGCTGCATTGGATGGCTATAAGCTCTTCAGAAGGTATAGGCAAAGAAGGAGAGGTGGTGGGGTGGCTCTGTATGTAAGGGAGTGTTTTGATTGTATAGAGCTCAACGATTGTGATGACAAGGTCGAGTCCTTATGGGTAAGAACGAGGGGGAAGGCAAACAAAGCAGATATCCTGCTGTGTGTCTGTTATAGACCACCCAACCAGGACGAAGAGGTAGACAAAGCATGCTACAAGTCACTGGCAGAAATCTCACAGTCGCAAGCCCTTGTTCTTGTGGGGGACTTCAATTTACCGGATGTCTGCTGGAAATATAACACAGCAGAGAGGAAACAGTCCCGGAGGTTCCTGGAGTGTGTGGAAGATAACTTCCTGATGCAACTGGTAAGGGAGCCTACCAGGGGAGGTGCCCTGCTTGACTTGCTGTTTACAAACAAAGAAGGACTGGTGGGAGAAGTGATGGTTGGAGGCCATCTTGGGCTTAGCAGCCATGAAATGATAGAATTCTCAATTCTTGGTGAAGTAAGGAGGGGCATCAGCAAAACCACTACCATGGACTTATGGAGCGCAGACTTTGGCCTGTTCAGGACACTGGTTGAGAGGGTCCCTTGGGTGATGGTCCTGAAGGGCAAAGGGGCACAGGAAGGCTGGACGTTCTTCAAGAAGGAAATCTTAAAGGTGCAGGAGCAGGCAGTCCCCAAGTGCCATACGAAGAGCTGGCAGGAAAGACAACTAGCCTGGCTGAACAGGGAGCTTTTGCTGGAATACAGGAAAAAAAGGAGAGTTTATCACCTTTGGAAGAAGGGCCAGGCAACTGAAGAAGAGTACAAGGATCTCGTTAAGTCATGCAGAGAGGGAATTAGAAAGGCAAAAGCCCAGCTAGAGCTCAACCTGGCCACGGTCATAAGGAATAACAAAAAATGTTTTTACAAATATATTAACAACAAAAAGAGAACGAAGGACAATCTCCATCCTTTACTGGGTGCAGGAGGGAACATTCTCATGAAGGGTGACGAAAAGGCTGAGGTACTTAATGCCTTCTTTGCCTCAGTCTTTAATAGCCAAAACACGTATCCTCAGGGTATTCAGCTCCCTGAGCTGGAAGACAAGGATGCAGAGCAAAGTAAACTCCCCATGATCCACGAGGAAGCAATTAATGACCTGCTATGCCACCTGGACACCCACAAGTCTATGGGGCCTGATGGTATCAACCCAAGGGTGCTGAGGAAGCTGGTGGAAGGGCTCACCAAGCCGCTTTCCATCATTTATCAAACGTCCTGGTTAACTGGGGAGGTCCCAGACGACTGAAGGCTTGCCAACGTGACGCCCATCTTCAGGAAGGGACAGAAGGAGGATCTGGGGAACTACAGGCCTGTCAGAGAAGTTAATCTTGAGGGCGCTCACAAGGCACATGCAGGACAACCAAGGGATCAGGCCCAGCCAGCACAGGTTCATGAAAGGCAGGTCCTGCTTGACCAACCTGATCTCCTTCTATGACCAGGTGACCCGCCTAGGGGATGAGGGAAAGGCTGTTGACAATGTCTACCTGGACTTCAGCAAAGCCTTCGACACTGTCTCCCACAGTATTCTCCTGGAGAAACTGGTGAGTCGTGGCCTAGACAGGTGCACTCTTCCGTGGGTAAAAAACTGGCTGGATGGCCGGGCCCAAAGGGTTGTGGTGAATGGAGTTAAATGCAGTTGGTGGCCGGTCACAAGTGGTGTTCCCCAGGGCTCAGTACTGGGGCCGGTCTTGTTTAGTATTTTTTCCGATGATCTGGATGAGGGGATCGAGTGCATCCTCAGCAAGTTTGCAGATGACACCAAGTTGGGAGGGAGTGTTGATCTGCTTGAGGATAGGAAGACTCTTCAGAGGGATCTGGACAGGCTGGATTGATGGGCCGAGGCCAATTGTATGAGGTTCAACAAGGCCAAGTGCTGGGTCCTGCACTTTGGTCACAACAACCCCATGCAACGCTACAGGCTTGGGGACGAGTGACTGGAAAGCTGCCCCGCAGAAAAGGACCTGGGGGTGCTGGTCGACAGCCGGCTGAACATGAGCCAGCAGTGTGCCCAGGTGGCCAAGAAGGCCAACAGCATCCTGGTCTGTATCAGAAACAGTGTGGCCAGCAGGAGTAGGGAGGTGATTGTGCCCCTGTACTCGGCTCTGGTGAGGCCACACCTCAAATCCTGTGTTCAGTTTTGGGCCCCTCACTACAAGAAGGACACTGAGGTGCTGGAGCGTGTCCAGAGAAAGGCAATGAAGACATGTGGATGAGGTGCTTAGGGACATGGTTTAGTGGTGGACTTGGCAGTGTTAGGTTAACAGTTGGACGTGATGGTCTTAAGGGTCTTTTCCAACCTTAACGATTCTATGATTCTCTGGTGTTCATCTTACATTTCCTCTCATTTTTCCTGAGGTTGTCTTAAGTTACTGGATAAGGTCATACATAATAACAGAAATATATATATATTATGTTGTTTGTTTTGTTTCATGAGGCAACGGGTAAGGATGACTTGTCTTGATAAACTATAAATACTGCTTGTTTAGGCGCCATTATAAAAACAACAGGCCAAGTTTACAGTCAAGGTAAACATTTGTAATTCCCTTTGATTTCAATAAAATACACTCATTTGCATTGGTTTAGCTTCTTTGACATTTTTCCTATTTTTCATTGTATTTTTCTCATCCATTTGCAACCCTTTAAAGATTAGGACAAATGCATGAAAATAATGAAGATAAGAAAAGACTAATCAAATATTTTAAAACTTTAAGAAGCCCTCTTGGGCCATTTCTTGTTTTAGACAAGCGTCTTTACTCATCCCTGTGGTAAACTGAAACATTAAGCTGAATGTAAATGCAAATAGCCTCTGAGGATTATTCAATCTACTTTAGTAAATAACATGCACTCAATGCATAGTATGTGCAACAATTTATCAAGCTCTTAATTCAAAATTCTTAGGCTCCTAATTATGTATGTTTCTTATGTGTGATAGTTTCCTCTTTGGATGCTTTTATATCCAAGTAGGTCCGATCTATTTTTAATGAAAAATTAGATTACTTCTGAACTTGAAATGCAAGAGTGAAATAAAGGAATTTAAACACAATCTACAGGTAGCAAAAGAAAGTTCAAAATTATATCTGCACAAATTATTCAGGAACACAAAGACAGTCTAGAAGCAGAAGAGGAGCTTAGGCTCCTTATCTGATGATCTTAGACTACCAACAGAATAAATTAATCCATATTTGTCTTCTGAAACTTCTGACAGGCATAAAAGTGAATTATTTTAAAATTTAGGCTACTAAGGCAAGACTCCTGACTTTGTATTGAAAGTATAATTATGGTTTACTTTGTTCCCTCTGAAAGGGAGCGATATATAACAGTGATTCACTGTCTGGAACAGCTGTTGACCAACAGTCAACAAGCACAGGAGGCAGAGACATTTGTGTGGGCCCCAGATTTTGGTCACATGGATACGTCTTGGCGTATGAATACTTTTTTATAATCCACTGAAGTAAAATGGAGAAGAGATGAAAGGGAACTTTCAGCTTTGTGAAACTGCCATTTAGTTTCTACTTGAAATGGCAGGCTTGCAAACTGCTAAACAGGGAGAAGCAGTGGAATGTTAACACATACAGAATTGTTCCCTGCTGGTTTCTGAGAGGAACCTAAGACTTAACTTTGTTTAAAATATCTTTCTCTATTGCTGGATGACTGTGATGAGAGATAAAAATATTAACGACATGATAGTGCCACCAATCCTTTTTCCATCTGTCCTGCTGGCATAGAAGGGTAGCCCATAGGGTTGTGCATTGTCTTTGAAGTTCAGAAACCAGATTCTACTGTTGGTTCTACTTCTCACCTGCTGTATGAACTTGGGCAAGTTCTTCTGCCCTGCACCTTGGCATACTCAGCAAAAGAATATTTTAAAAAGATGTTTATAATGCGGCACTGGAAAGAAACACTACCTTGTTATAGAAGCTGTAGACAGAAAATGTTATGCCTTAGCAAAAGAACTTACCCTGAAATTAGAAGCTACTCTCGAGATAGAGATTTTTACCTTGGATTTAATGCAGTGTTGAAACTCCTTGCATATTGCCAGTGTGTTTCTTTTTGTCTATGTATATGTTACATTTTTGATTTTCCTTAACTAATATTTCCATGTGATAATGTGAGTAGTTATTTCTATCTATGCAGCTATGTAATGAGGAAAATAGTTTATTTTTCCCATTAGATTTATTTTTTTTTTTTTAAGTCTTCATCTTTTTTCTGAAAGGAAGAGTTGAAATAGATTTGCTCATTCAAAGTGAAGTTATTTCAAATCAAGTAAGTTAAAATAAAACACTAACATACGGTTCCTATTACATCACAAAATTTTAAAATATGTTTTTGTGTTACATTGCCTAATTTATAAATTGCTACAGGGAAAAGGATGTATATTTTTGTGAATATTTAGTTTTATCATGTATATTAGAGGTAAATCATCTATCTTGTGTGGCTCCATGTTGAAAAACTGATGTAAAGATCAAACCACTTTTTGTAAACTCATGTATTACATCAGAGAGATACAATGCCTCTATTACTGTCTCCAAGAAGGACTCTGAGACATCCAGAAAGATGATCTGTTTTGGTGTCCCACTCAAGTAAAAAAAGTTATCAAATTGTTATTATGTTTTACTTATGTGGAAACACCTAGGCATTTTAGACAATTTAGGCCTAGATCTCACTATGCACTGTACTTCCAATTTTTTTTTAATTTTCTCACACTCTTTTGAGTTTTCATAATTTTGAATGTGCATATCCTCCCATCATAAAAATAATATACAGTGTCTCTAGTCTTCCTGTTCCTTGATTTGAAAGACTATTTCTAATAGGAATAGCAGTTTTCACACACTTCGTGATCCTTTACATTCCTGAAGTTTGAGTACCATTAATTAGCAGTTGAACGCTCTTATTGCATAGCAATTATGCTTACAGCAAAGGGGTTTTACAGATCATGTATTTTGCACGTTTTGCTCTTTACAAAAAACTCAGATGTAAAATGATCACCTCATAGATTTCTGTTCCTATTACATTTTGGACAAAAGTATATGAAAACCATCAGTAAATGAGATGGTAGTGCATTTTCATACTAAATATTGAAGATTTACACTAACATTACAATTTCATTTCAGTAAAGCTACAGTACATAAACTTTTTAACCATGTGGTTTTCAGTGTAGTTCTTGATGGCAAAACGTAAGGGCTGTATTTACAGACTGTAGTGATAATTTGGCCAGACAAAACTGCTGAGTGTAACAGAAGTTTATTGCAGGTATAATGAGAATAGAAACATCATTTCAACAACCTAACCATTTCAAAATTTGTAGAGTTGGAAGTAATGTCATTTTGCAAGGCTGCTTAAGACTGAAGATGAGTAAATAATGTGCTCAGTTAAGTTAGCTTCGTCTGTTAACTGGGTGTATGTAAGCAGGACCATAGTTTTTCTATATTTATCCACCATTCAGATTCACTCTAACTTTTAAGTCTTTTATTGAGTTTTTTAAACTGCTCTGTGAACTCCTTGCAAACATGCAAGTCTATTTTGTCAAGGGATAAATGACTATGATGTTCAAGTCACTGCCTGCTTGTGACTCATTCACAGATAAAAAAGATAGTATCATTGGGTAATGCTTTTGCACTTGCTAGACTTCCAAGATCTATTAATTAGGGAAGGAATTACATTCTACAAATATCCAAACTAGCAAGATAACATTAAAATGCATTTACTTTATGAAGAAATATTAATAAATTCCTCTCTTCAGAGTAAAGCTTTTTATTCACTCTTCACTTTTCTTTTTGTATCTTTTGATTTTTTATTTTCATATTTCATATATTTTGTGAACTCATTTGGAACAGCTATGTATAGTGGACAAAAATTTTACTTGCTTAATATAAAATAGCCGAGAGCTAAGCAATGTTTGTAAATGTAAAGCAGATATTCTTTTCTTTTTCTTAGTGAATTTTTTTCTATCTATCTTTTTTCTCATTGCTTCATCAATCACTGAGATGGTGATTGTCTCTTTCAAAGCAGCTTGAGCTAACTTTACAATTTCTATGACTGTGTTATCTAATTCTGTCCTATTAAACCTGCTCTCATTTGTTCTTTCCAAATGAATAGTGTCTACAGATAGCGAGGGCTTTTAATTAGTAAATTAATTAAAGTTGAAATTATTAAAAAGTTAAGACACTGGGAGAATAACTGTATTCGCTACAGCAAAAAAACCCATATGGAATGAAGAGTATTCTTACCCTTTTCACCAGATCTTTTTTCCTTCTTGTAAAGATTCAGTTGTCCATAAAGATACAGAAATGCTGCACCTGTAATTTAGGTCACTGATGATGGAGGAAGCAATGGTTTGTCTCTCTCCCATTAACAGTGATGTTTTGCTTGAAGCAATGTGGCATCAATAAAAAATGTACTAGCTACATGCATTTGCAAACATTTGTTCCTAGTGAGTAGTTATAGTGACAACTACTAGTTTCAAGGCTGTTGATACGCATAAGTTCTTTTCAGTTCTTATGATGGGTTAGCCTTGTCTAACTGCAAAAAGCCCACCCAGATGCTTGCTGACTCCCCTTCTCAGTGACACACCCCATGCAATTCCATACAGTGATTCACAAAAGATAGGCACTGGAACTAGGTATAGCTCTGGCCTTTATTGTGTGACAGAAATTTAAATAAATTCTCTATACTCCCATGCTTTGTGTTGATCTTACATAGTACCACGGAGAAATAATTTCCATTAATTATGGAAAAGTAGAATAGACAAAGCTGCTGTATGTCTCTGGCTGACTGGACTCTTACATAAAATCAGAAAAGGTCATGTCACGTACCTGAATTTCCTGGAAGTAACTGATACAACAGAGAAATCAAGAGGTATTCATCAGATACAAAAAACAGACCTATGATGTATCCTTTTTAAGGTATGGAAGGAGTTCCATGTGGAGGTGAATTCAGCCATGCAGAATTAAGAATATTTCAATTATATTTACACTGCAAGTGAAAGAATATGATATGCCACATATTAAAACAATCCCTTCATTGAGGCATATGGAGGAATAATTTTTTGACAACATATGTTTAACAGCAGAGAAGAAAGTTTTAATGTTTGTTCTTCTCCAATGCTGCCAGAAGTTTTGAATATATCTCTTGGAATAATATAAAATGATCACGTACACAACATGTCTTCCTAAGACTCAAGACTTAGCTAGAGAGAAGGATCATGGGGAAAAAACACTGCTGGATGGTGTGCCCTCCATTTACAAGTATCCCTTGAGAAAGGCATATTTCAACACATAAAAAAGCTGCAATCAAGTATGGCAATGAAATAATGCATGAAAGGGCTTTGTAATAAGAATCATTTATGGGAATCTGAAGAGCTGACTCATTCACTGCTGTCCAAGAGGTCATAACTCTGAACCTACCTACCCTGAAAAGTCTCAGCCAGGTTTTAGAATTTGTTGCTCTGGGCTAAATGGCTGAAGGCTTTGTAATTTATCACTGTTCTTATTCCTGTCACAGTATGAAAAAGATTGTGAATTGTACATAACTAAAGCACTAAATAGAAAGAAAATGACTTGTTATAGAAATGAAAAAAGAAAACAACCAGCATTCAATGTCAGTAAGAGCAATGGCTGTCTAATCTATTTTGGTCCACATAGGTTCTGGATACTGCAAAGACTCACAGATATTTTTCAGTCAGTGGAAAATGGTATCCTTAAACAAGAATCTGAAAAAAAGACGATAGAATTAAAAATGTATACCAAGACATAAACACAATGCTAGATTAAACAAACATACAGTTGGAAACTGTCTGGTTCAAACAATGCAGTACCACGTCTGTACTGAGAGCAAGCATTTTGTGAAACTTGTGCCTCTCTCTGTGCAAGCTGCAGTGAAACACAACACACAAGGAACAGAAGATACATTAATAAAACCAAGAATTTAAGTTCTTTTTTTCTTGAGAGTATTGCTATCCATTTGCTGACAATGAAAGCCAGCAGCAACAAAGGGTGGCCTGCTGACCCAAGAAACCACAACAGTATCAGCAGATGTTCATTGTTACTTGAGTAAAAGAGTTCAGATGAAGTATAGTGGCTTGAACGTTTGCCCAAACCCAAGCTTTTGGTATATGTATGACTAGGATTAGGGCAAAAAGAACAGGAGAAAGGACCTTCTACAGTTGAAATCTTGAAAACATTCCAATGAGTCACTTGCACAATGTTCCTCCATAAAACCCCTGAAATTTGTCATCCTTCATTTCTTATTTTTGATGAAGAATGTTTTGTTTGCTTTCCTCTTTGTCATTTGGGAATACATTCTACTTAAGCAGATAAAGTCTGTCAATGTATAGTATATATTTTTCTTGAAGGAAGCATTAGTTTTTTCTTTGATCTTAGCTTGCATGTGTCCTGTTTAACAGTCAGGAAAGAGTGAGAAAACTAGAGCTGCTAAAAAGATAAAAGGAGACAACCTTTGAAGATTGTGGATGTCTTATTAACTATTATTAACACTATAACTACTAAAAAGAGCTTCTTTATTTCTTTCCAAGTCCCAATATAAAAATATGTACATATTCTGAACTGTTTTTCAATCCAGTTTTGATTATAATAAAACATGTTCCTGGCTAGCGTACTATACAATTACCACTAACTCTCAAGTCTCAGATGCATAATAGTTCCTGCAATAATAAAATAAATAAGCCTAACAATTTCAAAGCCGTCTAGAAATTTACAACTTCACTTACCTGATTGTAACATTTTTATGGTTAGCTAGTGGTTTATATATACAAGGATCACTGAAGAGCTCTTGTAGGCACAAATTTGGGAACTGGATGCAGTATTAACGTATTATGAAGGTGGAAGTGAATTATTAAGAATGGAAGACAAATACCAGATCAAGCGAGTTATAAAGAGGTGTATATGCAATGTTAGTATTGCAAAATAAGAACAAATGCAGACCTCTGAAATTGTAAATAATTCTTTCCATAATTTCATGTTTCACTGCAGGGAACAGTGTAAAACTTAGTGCATTTTCCCCTGTGACCCAAAAGACTTGATTTGTTTCAAAGTCCTTGTGAATTGATACTTCGTAGATCACTGAAATTGCATTACTTGAATTATTCAAATATACACAAGTAATGCCAGGCTTTCGCTCTTTGACTTTACATATTAACATGTATCTCTTTGACACGGCCACTCAACACATACTGGCAAAGAAAAGAGTTTCACTGATTATACTGTAAGCTCATTGAGTCAGGTACTGGTTTTTTATTGCACATAGTAGAGCACACAGGCCTGTGGTTGGTTCCGTCTAGTGATACCCCAATATAAACACAAAACAGAATAAATACAAAAGTGACATTCAGATCATGTCAGCACAGAAATTATATTTACATCCTTTCCAAAACCTGATGTTCTGCAGGCAGAAGAGGTTTTTCAAAAGAGGATTTGTAGGAGATGGGTTCAAAGAAAAATGAAGTTAGGAGATTTTGAAGATTTGATTACATAGAAAGAACCAAGACCAAGTTTTCATAAAGAAGTCTGTTTACTTGCCCAAAGCCTGGAAGCTGTCAGTGTGACCATACATGATAATCTGAGAGGGGAACAGATAGTGAAAGCTCACGTCCTGTTCCCATACAGTTATACCAGTGGTGATTCGAAAGGAGTCATGTCAATTTGTCAAGATGACAAGTATCCACCTAGCACTATGACTTCTGCAGCTATGTAATAACATCAAAATTTGAGTTAGCTTATATTTGTACAGAGAATCATAGAATATCTCGAGTTGGAAGGGACCCATAAGGATCATCTGGTGCAACTCGACGTATTTGTATATAATTTATTATATATATTTGATATATTCATATTTGTATTTATTTATACTTATCGGACTTTATTTCAGGAACACTGAAGACTGTGGGAAGACTTGCACTGATTCACCAATTAAAAAGAATTAATGTAGATTAAAGCAAGGAATCAGGTAATTTTTGACTATGAGAGAATCTCAGAATTTTGGCTTCAAGTAACGGAAAACTTGTGTAAACTGTGGCTTCTGGCCACCCTTTACATCCTCTCCTACTCTGAATGGAGGATAAGTGTATGCAAAGATGTTTTCAGCAGCACTGATGCCTTGACAGTCCTTATCAGGGACCAGCCTAGAGTTGTAAAGCACCTTTGTTGTCACTCAAGCAGATTCCCTTCCCTCAAAAAACAAGACACAAAAGAGGGTGTGTGCCAGATATTGCCCCTAATAGATTTGGAGCACAGCCAGGATGCATGTGCATGGTTACCTCTTTAGGTGCAGCCTACATGTACCTCCAGTCACAAATGTGAGTAATGGTTGCTTGCTCAGCATTGTTACCAAAGCAGGCAACTGTATAACCTATCTCACTTTTGCTTGCCAGCATCCTTCTACTGCAAGGATTCAGCTGGCACTTTGCAAGGTCCAACATTCCTGTTGGTCTGTTGCTCTCCCTGTTTATTGCGGATGTCACTGTGGGGTGATATGCTCATATAATTTTCCACAAACTAGCTTCTAGCACTGGGAGACTAAAAATGCTGAAACACATTTTAATCTCTTTGTCCCAAATCCATTCTTTATTCCTTAAATGCTTGGAATGTTTCACCATGAATGAGTATTTTCAGCTGAGAGAGAGAAGTAAAATATCCCCTTTATAAAATAAAATTTTTCAGTTAGTAAACTAATCCCCTCTATAATCTGTTAAAAAAG